>NC_081410.1:550065442-550228881 GCF_030272615.1 Cryptomeria japonica | reverse complement strand
CAAGCTGTTTGACAAGTGATGATCATCATATACTACCACTGCCATGCATACAACAAAGTTTAATTTCTTTAGGTGATAGGCGTTGTGTGACAACATAGGAACTCTCGCATACCCACCACTATCATTCTATAGGACATCATCTGTGTTACTCTCCCTCTTTCTCTTCCTACCTGTTGTTTCCTTTTGAAAAACATATTGCAGGTACTCTGACTCATCATGTCGCTTTCTTGACACTATTTTCCACATCTACTCTGCTCATTAAAAACACATTCAAGAAGAATATTGCTGCAGGTTTCCTTGTTTGTCATGGTAATACACCTGTAGTTCAATTTCAAACCCTATTCCTCCTATTCAATATACACACACAAATCCATCAGTCAATTTTCTTAGGAGAGCATACATGATAAAAATCAAAGATGAAGTTGCAAACAAGAATTAAATTCACTTACTTCTATAGAAGTGCAGACACAATTGTAGTGGGGTATGGAGGGAGGGAGGGAGAGAAGAAGAGAAAGAGGGATGGGGTATGGAGGAAGAGAGAGAGAGAGAGAGAGAGAGAGAGAGAGAGAGAGAGAGAGAGAGAGAGAGAGAGAGAGAGAGAGAGAGAGGCACCTTGTATGCATTTGAGAGGGGGAGACAATACACTTACATGTGTATATGTATGTTTAATATATTATATATATACATATATTATATGTATATAAACATATTATATATTACATATATTATATGTATATACACATATAATATATAGAATATGATATTATACAATAGCGCGTACGCGCTGTTTATAGGGAAACAAGCGCGTACGCGCTACTTACACTATAAGTACCCCGTATGCGCTTTTTAAACCATAAGTACCCCATACACGCTTTTGACTATTTAGGCTTGGAAATAGGCCTGGATGACAAAGCTATGGTTTGGAAGTTTGATTTCCCTCCATTTTTCTCATTTTTGACGTGTTTTATTTTATTAACTTGGTTTATCGACTTTGTCATCATCAGGTTTACACTTCATAAAGTGGGTATTTCTAAAATTGCCACCATATTTTCACCCATCTTCTGAGCTTTCTAACTATATAATGTTTTTTCAATTTGAACAGCAATAACATATTATTATTGAATTTCTTTTACCAGTGTCTCCATGTACCTAATTTTTAGGATGTGCTTGATTGGAAAAATCATAAAAAAAAAATACTCAACAAAAAATTACAAAAAAATACACATCTTCTAGTGCTCGCTCTTAACTATCTTTTTGCAAAAAGATTTGTCAAAATACTAAATCTAACTATGACTTTTTTGATGCACATGTCAGACACTATGTTATGTTTTTCAGAAAAAATCAGGGTCAGTTTTTTGTGCTCGAAGGATTTGACCCCCTTAATCTTATCCAATTTTGAAAAAGTTTAGTAGTTTGGAAACTAGATTGAGAGTACTAATATATTTGTTCTTTGATTATCTTCATATCTTGAGTGGATGAATTTCAAATTTTGCCTCCAAGTTAAGGTTCACTTGATTTCAGAAAAAAAATGTCCACTTATACCCCCCTTTTTGACCACCATCTTTGTGCACTTACCCAACCTCAGACAGTGATTCTGAAAATGATTCCAATGAATATGAGTGGGGTAGTTGTTCTAATGTTACTGAAGAGATTGAGGTGGATACCATCCACTCAAACACACCCCTTTCTCAGGAGGGACAAGGCTCAAAATCTTGACCGCTTGAATTTGGACCACGACATATCTACGAAGCTAGTGAGAATGAGCAGCGATAATATGAACAAGGCAATATCGAAGATAATACCATCGAAGACCTCAAAAATATCATAGACCTCACCAGTATCCCAAATGACTATAATGATGACTCCATTGTGACACTTACAATGGATGATCTTAACCCACCAAATGACTCCTTACCACTCATATATCTTGATCTCATAGACTAGGAAGAACCCGAACATCATAATATACCAATATTCCCAAATGATGAATCCATTGTCCAATACCTATGTTCAGTCAACCCATAAACATGCTCTACCAGTGAGAAAAATAATGATATCTACAATCAAGGGAGTGCCAAGTCTCTCAATTGCAAAAATGAAATAAACAAAGGATCTAATGGTGAAAACCAGTCAATGGCAGTATTAGATCACAAAAAAGTAAAAATAAAGGACACATCTAAGGGTGAAAACCTATTTGAGGAATCTAAAGATGGGAGACTTGACACTCTTTCTGAACATTATCAAGAAAGGTCACCAATATTTATTGAGCCAATTCAATTAATAAACATCAGTATTGAAGCAACAGTCAAAACCATACATCTGGCAGAGTCACTCACAGAAAAAGAACAGCCAGATTTTATCAAATTCTTTAAGGAAAAGAAAATCAATTTTGCTTGGTCTTATGCTGACATGCCCGAAATAGATCCAAATCTAATCATGCATCATTTATCCATCGCTCCAGGAGCTAAACCGGTCAAGCAGAAATTAAGAAAGATGAATCTGCATGTGGGATTACTGGTCAAAGCAAAACTAAAGAAGTTATTAGATGTCGGATTCATCCGACCTATAGACTATGCTGAATGGATCTCAAACATTGTACCTATTTCAAAACCTAACAAAAGCATCAGAATATGCACAAATTTTAGAGATGTCAATAGAGCATGTCTAAAGGATGACTTCCCTTTGCCAAGCATTGACATAATTGTGGATCTAACAGGAGGCCACACAATGTTATCATTAATGGATGGCTGCTTTGGCTATAATCAAATCCAGATAGATGTTGAGGATCAAGATAAAACTGCATTCACCTGTCCATGGGGAACATATTGTTGGAACGTCATGCCTTTTGGCTTGAAAAATGCTGGAGCAACTTATCAAAGAGCCATGAAAATAATCTTCCTCGACATGATGCATACCTTCATGGAGGACTATGTGGACAATTTACTGGCTAAATCATTCAACTGAGCAGAACATCTAGGCATACTAGATAAAATCTTTCAACGATTGGAGCAATTCAAGGTTAGACTAAACCCTAAGAAGTGTGTCTTCGGGGTCACATCAGGAAAACTGTTAGGCTACATTGTATCAGAAAAGGGCATCGAAGTAGATCTAACCGAGGTATAGGCTATCATGCAAATGCCACCTCCCAAGAACATTAGCCAACTCAGATCTCTGTAGGGATGACTGCAATCCATCAGACGATTCATTTCTCAACTGGTAGATAAATGTCTCCCATTCAATCATCTACTTCATAAGAATATACCTTTAAGATGGGAAGAAAAGTGTGTAGAATCATTTCACCAACTCAAACAATATTTGATGAATCCGCCATTTTTGGTACCTCCGATAGCAAGCATGTCACTCATTCTCTATAATCAACAACAAAAGTATCATTGAGGGCACTGCTAGCACAAGAAGATCCAACAGACAAAGAACATGCTATCTATTACATCAACAAGACTTTGAACGGATATAAACTAAATTATACATTCATTGAGAAGGCTTGCTTAGCAGTGGTGTTCACCTCTCAAAAGTTTAGCCACTATATGCTAGCCCATACAATCAAGTTGGCATCAAAGATCGATCCTATCAAGTATCTACTCAACAAGGCATCTCTCATAGGACGATTAGCTAAGTGGGTCATGATTCTGAGTGAGTTTGATATCCAGTACATAGAATGTCGGGCTATCAAAAGACATGTAATTGCAAATCAACTAGCAAAAGCACCACTACCAGACCAACAACCACTGCAGGTGGAATTTCCAGACATGGATGTACTGATTGTCACACCCAAGTAATGGACCCTATACTTTGATATATCCTATACACAATATGGATCGGGTGTTGGCATTCTGTTCATCACTCCTGAGGGGCACACAATTCCAAGATCTTATAGACTGATGTTTTTATGCACCAACAACATTGTTGAATATGAAGATCTGGTAACAGGAATCAAAATAGCCATGGAATGGAGAATCACAGAATTGAGAGTTTATGGGGATTCTCAATTAGTTATCAATCAGATCAACGATGACTATTAGATAAAGGATAATAAGCTAATGCCTTACAAGAGAATGGTGGATGATTTCAAAAAATACTTTGTGCACATCACCTTTGAGAAAATCCCAAGATTGGACAACAGAGTTGGCGATGCAATGGCCACTATCGCTTCACTACTACAAATTATAGATACACAGAGTCGTTACGAGTTCTTGGTAGAGCAATTATTTCCCTAGCCTATGACAATTCCGCATCCCAGGTCATCTATGCCCTAACCGGTTCAGATTCACCTCTATACAGGACAATCTATGATTATCTCAAAAACAATACTCTCCTACCCGACCTATCTCACAACCAAAAGTGCAACTTCATCCGGAAAGCCGCCCGCTATGCCTTAACCGCTGACACACTTTACCATCAAGGTCTAGATGGTACTCTTCTTCGATGCCTCGTTCGTAACGAATCTGACTCTGCCTTACACGAGCTTCATGAGGGTATCTGTGGTATGGATTCAAGTGGTCCTACTCTTGCTAAGAAACTTATGAGAATGTGATATTACTGGACAACAAAGGAAAGAGAGTCCTATCAATTTGCTAAGAAATGTCCTAAATGTCAAATTCACGACAACCTTATCCATGCACCAACACAGGAGCTACAACCGTTCACCACATCTTGGCCTTTCTATCAATGGGGAGTTGATTTGGTAGGGAAAATTCATCCTTCTTCTTCAAATGGGAATAAGTTCATTATCACAACAATAGAGTATTTCACCAAGTGGATTGAAGCATTCCCGATGACCACTGTAACTGGAAAATAGATCTCATCATTCATCCTCAACTATATCATTTGCAAATATGACATTCCCAGTTCCATCATCACAAACAATAGACGTCCTTTCAAGAATCAAGATGTGCGAGAGCTATGTGAACAATTCAAAATCCAACATCGCTTCTCCACACCATACTACCCATAGAGGAATGGTCAAGCAGAGGCATCAAACAAAATAATCCTGAAAATCCTCAAGAAAACAGTAAATGATGCTGGCAAGGATTGGCATGTGCAACTCAATCTGACACTTTGGACCTAAAGAACAAGCATCCAGACACCTATAGGGGATACACCATATTCATTGGTGTATGGTTTAGAAGCAATTCTACCTTTTGAGGTAGAATTCCCATCTCTCTAAGTATCTTTGAAGGGCCTCATACTAGATGAGGAATATCGAGTAAACAGGTTGCAGGAACTAGAGCTTCTTGATGAAAAATGACAACATGCCTATGACCATCTCAAGGAATATCAACAATGAATTTGCATAAGCTATGATCATAAATTCATTCCATGAGCTTTCAAAGTCGGTGATCTCGTCCTAAAGAAAAATCCTAGAAATCAGCAAGATCAAGAAAAGAAGGGGAAGTTTGAACCTAACTGGTTGGGTCCCTTTGTTATCATATCAACCTATGGATCAAGAGAATATTAGTTGTAAAATTTAGAAGGGGACATACTTGATGAACCAACCAACAACATCCATATGAATAATTTATACACTTGATTCGTCCAATGCACGAATCAAGCAAAAAGCAAAAAATCAGAAAAATACAAAAAAATTAAAAACAAATCAAAAAGTACAATAAAAACAAGTGGTGACAACCTAGAAATAGGCGCTATTTGTGAGGGAACAACTCCTCTATCTATTGGTACTCACATCATATCTTTGATCTATCTAATCTGAGCCCATAGCCATCACCGAACACTTATTAACGTAGCATGATCCCAAACATACTTAGTGTAGTCACTGTTGTTGATTATCTAAACAATTATTTGTATCATATCCTACCATGGCTTGGTGATCAACGTATATATCCTCATCAACGAGTGTCCATAACTGGGGGCAACATTCATCTCACTTTAGCATTCAGACAACAAACAAGGATTGCAACATACTAGGGAAACCAATGTCAAAACTGATCATCGGACTAGAAAACAAAATCATTATCCAACTACAACTTTAACACACACACAATGGATAATTTTTTGAATTACGATTTGTTTATATTTTAGCATGAATTTTTGACTAGTTGTATCTTAATTTCTGAATCATTAGATTTCCTAAGCTACTCAAGGATGCACTGAGCTAGAGAAGTGACGAAGGAATCTAACATTTTCTTTGGTTTTCTATCTATGAGACGATTATTCGTATGGTGTAAATTTGTCTCGAAGCATGATTGGAAACATATCATTGAAGACATTTTCTACTTTGCACATGTAAATGGTTAACTCTTGTCTGTTTTACGCAAGCAACACTCAGATCGTCTTGGTTCAATTATACCTCGATGCTTGTGCCACCTTGCAATATCAAAATCCATGTAAATTTTACTCAGGTCATTATGGTTCAATTATACCATGATGCTTGTATTAAACTTCCAACATATCAAAATCTCAATGATGAGAAAACGAGCACAAACAAGTGACTAAACGGGAATGACAATGACAGAATTAAAGTGATCATTTAGTTGCATATCATTTTAAAAGTTGCATATCATCTTAATCTTTCATTTAGTTGCATATCATTTTAAAGGTGCATATCATGTTAATGTTGCATTAGATACATCTCACATCATTATCATTATCATACATCTCATTTTCAAGATACATCTTACATCATTATCATTATCATACATCTCATTTTTAAGATGCATCTCATATCATTATCATTTACATCTCATTTTCTAGATACATCTCATCATCATCATCATCTAGTCACATTCATCATTGCATCCCTCACATGCATATCTATTGTACCATCATGGAATCTTTCTTCACGTTCATATCTTCATCATTCATCCAACTCTCATCTATCGTGTCTTATACAAGATGTATCTTTCCTGAAACTAGACGTTTTGATCAAGTCTTATATAGGATATATCATTCCTGAAACCAGACGTTTTGATCATTTTTGTCTTATACATGAGGCGTCATTCCTGAAACCAAACTTGATCTCAATATTATCAATTCTATCAATCCATTTCATTTGATCCATTCTATCATGTCTTATATAGGATGTATCTTTCCTAAAACTAGACGTTTTGATCAAGTCTTATACAGGATATATTGTTCCTAAAACCGGACGCTTTGATCATCTTTGTCTTATACAGGAGGTGTCATTCCTGAAACCAGACTTGATCTCAATCTTATCAATTCTATCAATCCATTTAATCTAATCCATTCTATCATGTCTTATACATGATGTATCTTTCCTGAAACCAGACATTTTGATCAAGTCTTATACATGATATATCGTTCCTGAAACCAGACGTTTTGATCATCTTTGTCTTATACAGGAGGTGTCATTCCTGAAACTAGACTTAATCTCAATCTGATCAATCTTATCAATCCAATCAATCTAATCAATCTTATCAAACCCATGCAAGTCATCAACTATCTACTCTTCTATCTTTCAAATAATATTCTTCTTCTTTCGAGAGATCAATCATGCATTTAGTGCACGAACGATCTCTCGAGGGGGCATTATCAATTTCATATCGACACCAGCTTCATATCGACTTTGCATATCAAATCAATTCTTCATATCTGGGGCATCATATCAATGACTTTGACTCAACATAATATCGACAAAATTTTGGCAGCATATCCAACAACTTTTCTTTGAATCAACATGTGCACACACGTCACTTCAAAAAGGGCAAAAATATAGACGTATAAATCTGACCACTTTCTTAAATAGATATTTAATATTTATTTTAACCCCATTCCTCTTATTAATTAAATTCTATTTAATTAATTTATTCATTTTCATCTATTTGATTAAATAAATTACTCAATTTATTTAATTAAATTCACCTAAACCTTTTCTAGCCTTTAATTAAATAAATCACTTTATTTAATTAATTCCCCTTTCTCCCTTTTTAATTAAATTTACATTTAATTAAATTGATCCATGCAAATAAATAAATCTAATTTATTTATTAAATCCCTCCACTTACATTTTCCTATATCTCCCACTTGCCTCCTAAACCCCTTCTAGATTCTTCTAATTACTTCCAATTTAACCTAATTCATCTCCTAATTATTATCACATTCCTAAGCAAAGAGAAGTCACTTATGAAAATCTCCAAAGTCTTTGAAATACATTAAAGGCTTTATGTCTTCAACAAGCTAACCCTCAAAGTCTTCCTAACCATTAATGGTTTACTCAACATTCTTGCATGGTTGGAGACTTTCTCTCTAACTTAACCCTCCTCTAACCCAAGGGTCTCATCAAGCATTCATGGCTTTAAACCTTGGTTATCCTATTAACCCTTGCACAAGAGTTTACCCTTTGGATAAAAGCTTTATCCATTGGATAACCCTAACCTAACCTTAACCCTTACCTCCTAGGGTAACCTTCATGCCTTCTCAAGCATTTAATGCTTCTTACATCTCCTCTCAAGCAACCTCTTGTTGACAATTGTCACCATTTCATTGGTGAGAATTGTAAACATGGATTGATTAACTTTCAAGCCTAGCCCTTGTTAAGATTATTCAATCTTAACCATCTATTGCCCTATTTTTCCTATAAATAGAGCTCTAATTCCTCATTTTCATATCAACAATCTTTCATGCATCGACATTATAGTCTAATTTACTAAGCATTTTAGCCTCTCTTTGTTAAATCATCATAATAGCATTTAGAAGCATTTTTAATATCATAGAATATTCATGCTAGGATAGTATATCACTGCTAGGATAACTTGATAATATTTTATCATATCATCATCTTCATGCTAGCTTAATCATCATGGTTTCAATATCATACATCTTAGAATACATTCATGCATATAAATCAAATATCACTCATTCTTGGAGTTGTCATTCCTAAGTCACTTTGCTCAATGATTTGAGAGTAAAACATTGAATTTGTAAGGGATCCTGTGAGATAGAGAACAATGGGACAGCCCTTGGGAAGTTGAACTAATTGAATTAGTTCATATAATTGCACCAAGAGTCTCATTGGTGTGTAGATCTTTTGGATTCGGTTTATTCATTTTTGTCACCGCATTTTCCCGCATACACCTAGCCTTTTATATTGAAATCAAATCTCAGTCATCCATCTTACATGCTCAACATCTATAAATCAAACCCTCCTTGAACTATATATTCGTCAACACATTTTATTGCAAAGACATATTGTTGAATTAAATATAATTCTACACCCTTCCATAACCAACATCTAGAGCACGTCAAAACAATTATTGAGAGATCACCAAAGAACTCTAAATTTTTAGGTGCATAATTATCTTCTTCTTGCTTAAATGGAGGTATTTGTAGAAGCTTGACATAAAATATATATTTACTTTCATTTCAATTTTTTTCACAATCTTCTCTCTTAATATTAATACCTAAATAGTAACTATTTAAAAAGAGAATCTCTTGTCAAAATCATTTTGTAGAATTACAATATCATCTTAAAAGAAGGTAGTCATTCAAATTTCACAAACTTCATATTGTGCAAGATCTGGTTATTAATCTTTTTTATTTGAAGGAAAATGAAGAATTTCTCTTGAATTTATTTTATTATATTCTTCATGGAATAACATGTAGCTATTTATGTTTTTGAACCGATTTTAAGGATTTCAAAGAAAATGGAACAATTGACGAAAATTTGTAAGAGATAAGTTGTAAGTATAAGAAATTCAAATTCTTTTCAATATTGAAAATGTTAAATACAAACACATGAATGTGTGGAAATTGATTGTACAATGACTACTTGTATTGACTATAATAAAAAGTTGTACTCAAAGTATGTGCAAAATTATCTCAAATTAATATTACTATAGATGACTTTTATTTATTTAAAAATAGTTTAGAAATGTATTGGTTTTTTTTTCTTAGTAAATGGCTGAAGCCAAAAATTCTAGTAGATATTAAAAGATTAATACATAGTCAATGGCTGAAACAAAAATAGAACATACAGGGCTGATTGGTTGACTCACGCAATTCCATGTCAAATCATAGTATGAGGACCTATAATGTCAAGATTAAGAAAAAACCAAATTGACATGGTCTAGTGCTTGGTGGTTCCTTGCTATTTTTTGGTGTTTTGTCTTTAGCTTGGTGTGCATTTCTCATGCACCTTAGGTGGTGCTTTTTTGTGTGTATGTAATGGCAGGGGGGCTTCAATGTCTAGACAATATTATATCATGTGTAGTCATACTGGGGGATTTAATATCCCAAAAATGAGGGTACAATATATTGCCTATCGGTGAGAATAGGTAGGTTTTTAATTTGGGCTATGAAAAAAATACAATATATGGAAAAAATAGGGGGCTTTTAATCCAAGATGTGTATTGGGAGGAGGTGACAAAAAATGAGTTTAGGGAAATATTTTTTGAAAGTAGAGGGAATATTAAGTATTCCATGAACGCACATGATATAACCAAGGTTCACTAAGTGAAGCCCTTGTGTGTAATGGTATGGGCCTATCCTACTTTTTATTAATTAGAACTATTTTATTTTATTTAAAATATTTATCTATAATTAAGAAAAAATAAGAACAGTAGAGTTATCTATAAAATATTTACTTTAAATAATATTTGTAACCAATGGAAATAATGAGAATTTTCAAAAATCATCATAATCATTTTGAATTTATTATTAGTAAATCCAATTGGGAGAGAGGTGCTACATGTTTATACATGAAGCTAAATGAGATGAGGATGAGAATTGAATGCCAACTTTTGCATTTTTATTTTTAAAATATTTCTTCGAATCTTTTTGTGTAGTTGGGGACTAAATTTTATTGCTTATTATTCTTCTTCATTTAAAACATTATTTGGTAGATAGGCCTAAAATTTTAGATATAATTCATAGCTTAAAAGTTTGATTATCATATTTCATCTTTTTTGATGGGCATGAGAGTTTGTTGAGAAAATGTGGATGTCACATCTACTCCTATTTTTTCCTTTTCATTGCATTCCTTTGGTAATAATGGATGGATTTGTGGAGGTATACTTGAGAAAATAGCAAGTCGTTATCATCATTTAACTACACTCAAGGAATTTTCAATCATTGATAATTTATCAAGATTTGGAGCTACATTTTATTAGAGTTAATAGGTAGATCTAAAGAAGACAAGATCACATGCAATAGTTATTCTAGGAGATATTAACATAATAGCTAAAAACTAGAGGAAAAGATGTAAAGAAAAAAATTTGTACATTTTTCTTGTCATTATTAACAAACAAATAATTACAATAGGTATACATCCATATTTACTGAAATTAAAAAAGTACGAAAGTAAATATTATAACATGTCATAATATTTTTAAACTAAAAAGATTAAAATAGCTTCCTTGTGAAAACTTTATATTAAACTTATGAGAATATGTGAATATAATTTCACACCAACACCCCTTAATAAATGTATCTTAGAGAGGTTAAACATGACACATGTTAAAAGGAAAGATAATTCATAGCAACAATAATTGATTAGGAACCCATTTTAAAATAAAGATATTTCATAATAATAGTAAAGGATAAAAATCCAATGGACAAAACCATAAGAGAGAGCGAGTGAAAAGTAAGTTATGTCACCTCTATAGATAAGTAGCTCCAATGCTAGTAGTAAATTCTTAAAGATTGAAAATAATCCATTCCATACAAAATAATATCCTCCTCTTGTGAAGATACCTAAAATGGGAATTCCAATCTAAATTAATTCCTTTGAATACTATATTGTCTCGTGCCAAAAAATCATGTTTCCTCATAAATAGAAGTAGAACCATTTAAAGAAAAGTCAAATGCTTAATCTTAGAAGTAGAACCAAAAGAAAAATATCTAAACTACATTTGAAAATATAGAAGATTTGACAACATTATTTGTTAGACAACTTAGATTACCGAAGGACAACTGAGAGGGGGGGTTAATCAGTTGTCAATAGATTACATAACTTTAAGCATTCAAAACCTCATTACCGGAACACATAAACTTAATAGTGGAATGTATAAGCCAAATACCAGAATAGCAGATATAGTAATTAGGCATAAACATAAATCACATAACAGTTACCATCCATCCATACCACATGACACCAAGATTTGTATGTGGAAAACCCAGTAAAGGGAAAAACCACGGTGGGAAGCCTACCCACAGTCAAATAATACTTCTGCAGTAAGTATATGATTACAAAATGAGGGGCTTGCATATGCAGGAAGGCCAATAGCCTAGAGCACACTACTCATCACAAAAGGAGCCTCACTGACTACAATCTGGAAAGAAGAGTGAACTGTAAAGTTAGCATCTCCTATGCCTGAGTACAGTTCCAATTAAGCTTAGTACCAGAGGTCTTAAACCTCTCTTATGAACCCGATTCAATCACCTATGATCAACCACAACCTCTGCATATGATCACAACCTTGTTCACACACAGATAATCGCATATCCCATAACCATAACCATAATCTACAAAGAGATCTTACATCATATATATACTAACCAGAGACCTAAACAATTAGGTCGGCCACCTAAAAGATAATACAATAAATAAACTCACAATCCAATGATCATCCAAGTCGGTTTGGGACCAAAAAAATATAAACCAATCGATAAATCCAACCGATAATGCATCGGGAGCATCATCCAACACGTTACATAAACTAGTCCATAACCTAGAAGAATAAGGCTGGACCCAAAATAGGTCACCATAAACCAAATCCAACACCACTGATCAACAAGAGCAGGAAAAAGATAACCAACAACATCCCGAGAACCATCTATAAGTTGCACCAATGCCACTTATCAAGTGCATCCAAAGATCTTCAACAAAGCTCTGCGGGTAAAAACCTTACCGGTGACCAAAAGGCTTACTAGAGAAAATGATAGCATCTGAGTCATCAAATCCCAAACCAACTGATTGTGATACGCATTTGAATAGCATAAGTGACCGATACAAACCAATTCCACAAACAAAAGTATACCAGAGCATACCAGATCAATATCATAATCCAACCACTCTATTGGAACCTACCGGAAACCGGTAAACAACCAAAACAACCAGTGTTGGCATCAATGACAAAACATCAATGTAACACATAATCAATTCCTCCAATTTGCCTACTTTATTTTCCTTAAAGAGGTAACATAAATCATATGATGAATCCTCAAGGTTAGAAATATGAGATTCCACAAAAAAGGATGAAATGTGGTAAATATGGATGCCAATAAGGTGGATTTAGAAGATTAAGATCAAATAATTGCAAAGGATCACTAAAAGCTCTACTAAAATCTAAAATAATAATAGCTGATTGAAATGATGAGGTAAATATTTTAGCGTGTGCTATTTGAGTATATTTCTTATACCTAAATAATGTGTCTCTATAAGATATCTAAGTGTGAATACTAGATATATCCATAAATGATAGATTAGAGGAAACTAAAAACTAGATTTATAAAAATCAAAAGTAGTGGGGACAATACATTTGGGCTAGCCAAAGATACCACTTATGTTGTGGCCTAATCAGGTGCCTTAATATCCCTCAAATTATGTTAGATCAACCAAATTATGCTAGAGTAAATTTATAAAATGCACGAGTTGTGGGGATAATATATTTAGGCTAGCCAAGGATACATGCCCTTGTCAGCAAGAAAAAGAGATTATAATATCATATAGAGACCTTATAGGAGAGTGAGTTGCAACTCATCTAAAATTTTATTGATTTGAGAGGTATGATGAAGATATTATAGACATAAAGTGAGACATTTACCCATTTATGTTCCAAAATTGATTTGGACTACTACCACCACTAGCACCTAAGGTTCTATTAGCCATGCCCCACTTTTACATTTATATTTTATACTCTTCATTCTTTTGTAGTGGTTGACATTTTGTATCAATGATTAATGGATATTTTGAGATTATATATATCAATATTTTATTGTAAGCATATGTGTTATAGAATTATTTTAATTTATGTTTCGATGTTTTGATTATATTATGAATAATGATTATGTTGATTCTATTTATGATTGTCTTTTGATAAGGTTGAAGATTCCCTAAATCATTAGTATTATGTTCATTGTGAATTTCAAGCTCTTAGAAATAATGGTCATGGTAAGTATTCTAATCACGATCCATTAAAACAAGAATTACAAGGGTGGGAATACATGTAACAAAGTAACCCTAGTGATAAATGAAGAAAAAGAAATTCTAAAATAATCATAAGCACATAATGAATATATAAGAACAATAGAAGGTAAAATTTGGTAAAAGAGCTATCGAGTTGAAAAAAAAGAAAAGGAATAGGTAAAAAAATAATAAGCATATAAAAAAATTAATAATAATAGGATCCAAATATGTCAAATATAAAAAATCAAAATCAAAATACATCTCAAATTTGGAAAGACAAGTATGAAAATAAATATAGAAGATGAAACGAGTTAGAAAAATACAATATTGAAGATGTAACATAAAGGCCAAAAATATGCCACACATGGTGAATAGAGATTTAATAGGCATGTGACACCACAACATAAATGCCATGAATAAAATTTTATAAAATATCCCTCCTCATGGACTATTGTCTATTCAGAGAAGAAGATCCAGTCTCTTACTATTCAAAACAATCAGGTTGTTATGTTGGGTCCCAACACATGTTTTTCAGTAGTTTAATTTTCTTTATGTTGGTTTGTCTAGCTTGTAATTGCCTCTTTATTCATAGTTGTTCCTTTAATGGTGCCAACTTTGTTGTTTCTTTGTTGGTTGCCCCATTCTATCTATTTCATTGCTTGGTTTGTTATCTCGATCTCCAAGATTTTTGGTCTAATCTATAATGGGTTGGGGTCCTTCCCCACTCACTTTAATAAAAATCATAAGGAATACGAGATATGAATAACACAAAAAATGTTTGAATTACTTTTCTAACAACACTAATAAAAGTATTTTTCTAAATCATTTATATGCTATCTATGAACATTCACACATACTTCACCACTTACTTTAATAAAAAATATAATGAATAAGTGATATGGATAACACAAAACATGTTTAAATTACTTATCTCAACATGCACCATTAAAAGTATGTTTCTAGATCATTTATATGATAAGGATGTTGGTGTGAATAAGGATATATCCTAATTGGTTCTTGATTAGAACCTATTCACACGCGTTAAGTTTACTTGGGATAGCTTAATTGAGACATGACACAATTATTTGATATTGTTCATGTTAGTTATCTTATATGTCATCATATTAGTTTTATGCATTTAATTTTGTCACAAGGTAGTTGTAACTACCTCATCATCTCTTTCCTATATAAGAAAGGCTATTATACATTTGTAAATCATCTTAGCATCTTAATATATCATTTATTGATGTAATATCTATCTCTTTCTCTTTTTGTGGAAGTTTTTTGCAGTCATGATCTTGACTTGGGAACCTCGCTCCAACATAGTATCAGAGCCTTCCGATTTGCATCTCTTTCCAATTGAGACCCTTCA
The DNA here is from genome assembly GCF_030272615.1 of Cryptomeria japonica. Taxonomy (NCBI): domain Eukaryota; kingdom Viridiplantae; phylum Streptophyta; class Pinopsida; order Cupressales; family Cupressaceae; genus Cryptomeria; species Cryptomeria japonica. The sequence goes on along the minus strand of NC_081410.1, from coordinate 550,213,390 downwards.
CCAACCTTATTGAGATCCCGAGAGTCTTCAAATTGGTGATATATCTTTTCACCATTTCATATGGTGCCACCCAATTTGTTCCATATTTCACTCTTGGTTAATTGCATCAATATTTTTCTAGTTTGTTTGTGGGCCTATATCTTCAATTCCTTGTGATATTTCAGACTATGTATATATATAATATTATTAATTTCTTTGGACCACTTAGGTTTTTCCTTATAATATTGGAGGCTATGATAGAGATCATTTATTTTATGGGCTATTAGAGTCCATAGATTAGATCCTTTCACTATGTTGCTTGCACGGTAGGCTCAGTTGACACCCAGATTTTTGTTCCACTTTTTCATTAACCATACATTAGAGTTTCATTTGGTATTTCATGGTGCATGTCACCCACCATTAATTAAGAAACCCTACCTATGCCCCCTAGTTTTTTGCTCAAATTTCCTAATGTTCCTACATTTATATATGGTTTTATTTCTTCCTAAGGGGAGACAAATCTTTTGTAAGCATTGGAGCATGTTTTGCCTTCAGTCACTTACCATTTTTGTAGGAGATTATTCATTATGGGGGGGTTACACATTCTATAGCTTTCCCTCTAATGGGGGGAAATTAATTGTATTCTCATGATGGATGTAGTTCTTGGGGGCTATTAGTGTTGAGACCTCCATTCAAAACTCATCCTATCACTTATCTTGATTTTCAAATCTCTCTTTTGTAGAGGATTTTTATCCCATGATATTTTATCATTTTCTTCATTTATAGGAGATTAGGTGAATTTTAGTTGTGCATCGGTACCTAACATGACCTAGTTTCCATATATTGCATCTTCATATTAGTCTTGCATCATTTGCATATTATTTTTTCTCCCTATGTTGCACTTAAGTGGGGCTGTTGGTGTGAATAAGGATATTTTCTTATTGGTTCTTGGTTAGAAGCTATCCGCCCATGTTAAGTTTAATTACGATTGCTTAGTTCTCACATGACATGATTATTTAATAATTTTTATGTTAGTTATCTTAGATTTCATCATATTGGTTTTGTGCATTTAATTTTGTCACAAGGCAGTGGCAACTCCCTCACCATCTCTTGCATATATAAGCTAGGCTATTGTAAATATGTAAATCATCTTGGCATATTAATATATCATATACTAGTGAAATCTCTCTCTCTCTCTCTGGGGAAGTTTGTTTGCAGTCGTGATTAGCTTGGGAGCCTTTCTCCAACAAAGGATGTCTAAGTAATGATTTTATCTCTTCTATCTAGTAGTTTATCTCTTATAGTGTAACCTCATTATATGGTAGGTTATAATGAAGAAAACTAATCCCTTGAGGTACATTATTTACTTCTATATGGTTAACCTTATCAAATTAGAAAGTTTTATTCTCATAATTTTGTTTAATTATTATGGTTTCCTTGTTTATAATTTCTTAAACTTTATATTTCAATGCACCGCCTCTATGATAATAACATCCGAGTATGATGAAAATTTAGTTTGATAATTGTATATGACATGTGGATAGTAAGATAACAAAGATCAAAAGATAAATAATCAAAGTAATATTAGTGTAACATTAGTTTTATTACATTGTTTGTGTAGTGGTAGTTATAGGCAATGATGCAATAGTTATTTCACCTAAAAAAGTTTATCCTTATTTAAACATGCTTAATGTATATCAAATGATCAATCAATCTTTCACTATATTCATTTGGTATTAGAGAATTAATGATCTATGTGTGCTTGTGATAATTAGAGGATCATTTTATGCATTTAGAAAATGTATTAAAATGTAGAAAGAGTAAATTTATATGTTATACTATGGTGTACATTTCTAACTTACATAGTAAGAAACAATGCATGCAAAATTTGGAAGTTCCTATTGCAAACAAGAAGCCATGTTTTTATTGAATAAAGAAGTTCTCTGGGCGAGTGAGCTTAGAAGATGATTTCATGGGAAATGAGCAAGAAATAATTTCTTATTTTTTGATGAATAAGTGTGAATGTATCTATTAATTAAATATAATTATAATTATTCATAAATAAAAAGATAAGATTATGCAAGGCCACTCCTTGAAGCCACGTGCAATGCCCAAAAAGCATAAAAATAGTCGCACAAGTAGAGCCCATATGGCAAAGTAAAATTGTGTGTCTTTCTTTAAGGTGGATTTGGTTGGCATGGTAACTAAATGGGTGTATAAATGATCTTAATCTTAATCAAAGAGTTTACCATAAATAGAAGATCAACTCTATGCCCTACCATTCAATGTGAGGTAAAAAATACGCGAGGAATGACTTATTGGATATAAGAAGTAAATTTGATGTATTCCAATGTGTTAAATATGACATGAAAGAGATATGTGCATATATTTGGATGAAAATATGAAGATTGTATGTGTTTCTTAAGACGATTTAATAATTTTAATAGACTTCTGGCTTCGGCCTTTTACTGAGCAAAAAAAAAGATGATTATTGTCACAACCCTCCTTTATCACCTTTTGATTTAAATACAATTCTATTATATTTTTGGATAAGCTATTAAATGATTGAATGAATATTATAAAAGAATAAAATAATAACACACACACACACACATGGAAAATATACATGATTTTTATTTTATCTATTTTCCACTTCCAATTATGGCACATGTTGTAGGAAGAATAAGAAGCCTCTAGAGGATTCTCCACCACCTTGCATGTAAGTCCCCCACTAAGTTTAATCAATTTGCATGAAGTCCAAAATTGGGAAAGAATCTCCTTTTTAATTAAATTTTCTAGATAGTGGAATGGAGGGAATTTTCTTATAAAATTATATGCAAGTTTCAAAGAAGGGAGTTGATTATGTTTTGAAGAAAATTTCCCAAGTTTTAGAAGTAGATCTTCTTTCGTAGTCTTTTTTTTTCGTTGCAGGAATTTTAAGTTGTTGTTTGAAGGATTTCTCTCAAGTTGCAAGGATGGATCAAAAGGATAACCAGTGGATTCAACATCAAGCTTGATAAACCAGGTTCTCTCCTTGTTATTTCACATTCACTTATGAGGAATTCATATTATCAAAAAAAAAATAAAAAAAATAGTTATAGATCTTCCTTTATATAAAGAAATTCTTTTATTAGATTTTAAATCTTTTATTTGGGGATAAATAATAATGATAATGCTTTCATATAGCGCATACAAAATATAGTTATTTATTTATTTTATTTCCCTTAAGAAAATATGCACATGATCTTGCTTTTTTTTTTTTTTTTCCAAAGATTTTAGCAAAAAGAAAATCATATTCTTTTATTTGTTTAAAATCTCTCTCTCTCTGAGATTAAAATTCTTCCCTATGTGATTTGAATCTTTATTTCTTCCCTCTAATTCAATTCTCTGGTTCTTCGAATGAAAATCTGAATCTCATTCTTTAATCTGTCTGAAATTATTAGTTAAATAATTCTTTCTGTGATTATTAGTTAAACAAATATCTTTGTGAATATTAGTTAATAAAATCTCTCTGTGAAATGAGTTGAATAAAATCTCTCTGTGAAATAAGTTGAATAAAATCTCTTTGTGAAATGAGTTGAATAAAATCTCTCAGTGAAATGAGTTGAATAAAAATCTATCTGTGAAATAAGCTGAATAAAATCTCTCTGTGAAATGAGTTGAATAAAATCTCGCAGTGAAATGAGTTGAATAAAATCTCTCTGTCAAATGAGTTGAATAAAAATCTCTCTGTGAATATTGGTTGAAACTCTGCAAATATCAGTTGAATAAAATCCTCCTGTGAATACTGGAAACGAATACTGGAAATAAACAATTCCCCTGTGAAATCTGGAAATAAACTTCCTTCGTGTGAATGCTGGAATAAGCTCTCTCCCTCTCTCTGTAAATGTTAACCTCCTTTTTACTATAGAATCAATCTAAAACAATTGTTTGGTCATCTATTTTATCCATGTTCTTGTTTTCATAAATAAATTCTCTTTTGTTTTTATATATCATTAAGTAATTGGGAATATGAAACCATATATATATATATATATATATATATTAAGTTTATTTAAAATATTAAAATATATTAATGTTGCATTATAATTATATTAAATTTATTTCAAATGTTAAAATGTATTAATGTTGCATGTAATTATGGCACGGTCTTCGAAATTTTTTTGAATGCATAACGGTAGCGTAAAGGGGCGGTGGGTATTGTAATGCCGGGGGTAGCGGTACCCCCCACTACCCCTGCAGTCACTATCACGGCAGTGGCCGCAGGGGAGTGGAGGGGACCACGGTGTCCCCTCAACCCTGCGGGACTGCGCATGCAGGACCGCAGGGGGTGATGGGCCCTGTGGTCCCCACTCCCCCCTATTTACTATTAAAACAATAAAAAAAAAGAAATTCACTTATTTTATTTTGTAAATAGTTTTTTTTATATATATGCTTTTTAATTTGCAAATTAGAATTTTTTTTTTTAGTAATTACTTTGGGGTTAAATTTCAAGTTAATTGCTAATAATTATTTTTGTTTAAATTTTAAGTTTAATTGCTAATAATTGCAATTTAGGAAATGTTAATTCTTTCCTTAGTATAAATTTTAAGTTGTTGAATTTAACTTAGAAAAGTTTATAAATATTGGGGATTATCGTGTAGTGAATTCATGATTAAATTATCCTTGGTAAATCTTATATTCGTAAATTATATTTAATGAGAGTTATTCATTCCATTTAAGATCCATTGGGCACTTAGTTGGCCTTTAGCAATTAATTCACATTAATATGATTTGAATCGAATGCCTAAATTAATCACTATTTTTGGATTGCTTAATCATGCACGCAAGTTACACTATTCTTATATCATGCAAATTACTTATAGATTAACTACATTTATTTGACATTGTCATCTCCATGCAAGTACACATGTAATTATTAATATGCAAGTTTTTCATATGCAAGTTATATTTCAAGCTATGGTTTTTATTCTACGTAATTCATCAAGTAGTTATTTCAATCAATTAAAATTATGCACGTTCAATTAGTAATTGTTTTCAAGCATGATGTTTTCATAGCTTCTTAGTTAGAAAACTAAATAAAGGAAGATGGAAACCTAAACCTAGTAGCGTTCGTTATATACGGTGCCTCTGGGTCACGCTTACAGGTAATGCCGTCATGTTGAATTACTGCACTTGATGCCTAATAAAGCTACATCAACGATGTCTGTGGCATCATCCCTATAAATTGTCGGGGAGTAATAAGGGACACTTGGAAGTTAAAATCCAAAGGGTGGGTAATCCCCCTTGGATCGATAATCTAATAAGATAATTTTTAAATGATTTTACATCTGTTGAGATAAAACATAGTAAACCCCCTTTAGGGTTGGTTAAGTAAAATGCTTTTCTGAAATTGATTTTAATCTTGAAGAGATATTGGGGATGGACAATTTGGTCAAGGGTGATGCTCATGATAGGCGTTAGGATGTAGTTGTTAGGCCACAACAATAGGCCATCTTGAGCCTTTGTTTAAGTGCTACCACCATGGGTAGCAACCGCAGAGAAACTGTCTGGGACATTGACCCTAGAAAGGGTTGCATACCCACTAATCAGTTTACATCAAACCATAGAGTAGAAAATAGAACTACATACTTTACGCCTTGATCCTGTGCCAAAGCGGGTATCTAGGCAGTCTTGGGACGGAGTTGTCCCTCGTACTCAGGCATTCGTGGGTGGGGTCAAGGCTTGGTAAGGAAAGATTGAGTAAGAATCCTATTTTGAAAGATAAGATAATTAAATTGGAAAAAGTAATTCAATGCATACTCGAAAGGAATCCAGTATGGATTCGCTTGACTTCCTGAGGCTTTAAGCCAAATTACGAGGCAGAATTCAAGCTTGTATTATTTTATTTAATTACTCCTAAGGACGGCGACCTCGGTGCACTTCTATTAGAAGAGTGTAGTACTTAGTGAGTGGCTCAGGACCTGAATGGTCCCAATGAATCTAAGTCTCTGGCCAGAGCACCTCCTATCCCAATTGGATAGATGCCTACCCCGTATGGGTAGATGCTTATCCCGTATTGGATAGATGAAATCTTATGTCCCGTATGGACCGATGCGTACCCCGTATGGGTAGATGCCTATACCGTATTGGATAGATGAAATCTTATGTCCTGTATGGACCGATGCCTAACCTGTATGGTTAGATGCTCATCCCGGATGGATGAATGCCTAATCCAAATGGATGGATGCCCAGAGTATGCAATTGAATCAAACACAATGATTAAATTAAATAAAAAAAGAATGGTCAATTTTGTTGGGTTAATTAAGGTGGGTTATTACAATTATGTGGTAGTTTTGAGTGTAAATGCAAAATTTATGACTAGCTACCTTTTCTTATGAGCAAATACCATAAAATAATTTCCACACTTCTTGGAGTGTTGACTCCATGCCATCCATCCTTGTAGGGTAGTTTTCAATTGAAACATTAAATGAATCAAATATATCATATGGTTTCCATGACCTCCTGTGAGTCATAGTATGAAATATTTTGCATGATTATTTCTTATTTTTTATCACAAGTGTCATTCTCTAAAATTTTCATATATTCTCTATAGAAATTTGATCAAAGGAAAATAAAATAGTCAAGCTAAGCTTTCTATGCTTAATGAACATATTTCTACCAACAATTTGAATATTGATTATTCATAATGTATAAATCTTTGGAGTTGGAAAGGTATTGAAAAATAATTTCTTAATTATTGATATTATTGAAACCCAAACCTATGTTCCAATAATTCCACTCATAAAGAAAGAATGGAAAAATGAGGCCATAGTTTATTGTATGATAATTTTTCTTTGAATAGTACATAATTGGTAGAAGTTTTAATAGAAACAATGATTTTTAGTGTACTATTGCCACTTGTATGCCTTTGATTAGTGTGACTATGATTAGGAGAAAATGTGATAAAAAGGAGCATAAAGGTGTGTCTAAGATTGTGGATTGAAAAGGAAAACATCAAAGGAGAATGTTCTTTTCTATTGCATTCATTACAATTAAAAATATCTTCAGTTTTTCTTGGGCCAAAGGATTTTGTTGGAGTTCATACTTTCTATAATAATTTTAAGAGAATGGTCATTCAATTCATTGTGTTTTTGGAGTCATCCATTCTACACTTGATAGAAATTTTGAAGGTTTAAATGGATTCAAACAATTATTCTTGGATTTTTAGGCATATCTCTGCCATAGCTGATAATGCCTCTAAAGACTTCATCATCTCAATATAGATTCTTTCTTTGAGATAGTTTTTTGAATGATAATCATTTTGCATTTAGTTTTTCTTTCTTTCCTTTATTATGCTAACAAATTTGAAGAATTCATATATATTGTGGAGTTTGATCTTTGAAGACAAGGGGTTTGGTGTTGAACTCAACATAGATTGTTTCCTAGAGAGTTTACAAGGTTGTGATCAATAATCATACCCTTATAGGGTTCAAGAAACAACATTATGGATCCCTATGTGTGTGGAGATCAATATGGATTCTTGTCTAATAAAATTGTGTCCATGATTTAGGAGTTCAGGACTGAGAACTTAGGAATTTAATTCAAAGATACACCTTTATGAGGGTTATTAGGAAACTTTATGGAGGTACATATGATTCAAGATTTGGTTCTTTAAAGAAATATCTTCTAAAAAATATGTATTAATTTTATATAATCAGAAAGTTTTGTGATGTAAGCCTTAGGGGGTCCCTTGGTAAGGTGATTTTTATTTATTTTAGGTGTACATTTGTAGGAACAATATAATAAGTGGGGGATGTTAGAATAAGATTAGTTCTATTGCATTGCTTGTGTAGTAGTAGTTATAGGAAATGATGCAACATTTATTTTAACTACAACATTTTATCCTTGTTTAAACATTATCAATGTACATCAAATGATCAATCAAACTTTCACCATCTCCAAGAAAACCACTAACTCCATATTATCTTCATTTCGATAGGGAGAATAAATTAAGGTATGAGTCAAATTAATTAAGTGTAACTACAATAAAATAAATAAAAATACTATAATTCTTTACCTCCCAAGTATAATATAAGTCAATTGATAAGTAAGATGGCATCATATAAATGTTCATAAATAACAAGTCTAGAATGGGTTTAGTTATGAATATAAATCCATAGAACCAGCATGATAATCTTGTAATAACTCCTAATTAATCCTCATTATTCAATTATGTATGTTGGGAAAGGTGATGAAGCATGAAAATAGTACCCACATGTGTGTCTAAAGAAGTTTTTTCAATAGGTATGATATCGCATTAAAGGTATCAAATGGATTGGTAAAATACTTGTTAAAATATATAACTTTCACTTGAAGTGTAGGAAAATAGTTAATGTGAAACATAAAATTATGTATAAGAGAATTTAGAACATCACAATAATGCATCTCTATGGGCATAGAACATTCATGCCATGTAGAAAGAGTATCATAATTTTCATTAGATAATGAGATGTATATTTATTATATGATCTTTCCTCTGTAGGAATGAAAGGTATACATATATATTGAATGTATGTTTCCCTCATAATATTTGCACTATAAAATTCATCATTTAAAGGAAAGGTTCTCAAAGGTAGAATAATTCTATCAAGATCATTATTATCACTAATGATAAGATAATGTGACATATGATAATTATGGAGTAATACTAAGAGTATTTAGTAGAATAGTGAAAGTGATGATCAAATCCTTGAATGAATAAAACGAGCATAGACAATGTTATAGCCTTCATATGATAAAATGTCACGAGTAGATAAAAAATATAAGGATTATCAATATTATTGATAGATGCATGAATATAAGTTGAGGATAAAGGACCATGAGAATCAATACTATATAATCAAAAGTCTATCCATCAATCAAGGATTCATGAGAATATGTACTAAAGATGTAGATCTCATAACAAGAGTACACTTTTAAATTATATGAAAATAACTTATAATATATTATATATCAGACTACTAGTCCAAAATTAGATCTAAAAGATGTGTACACTATATACATAAAGAAAATCCAAGGAGTTGGGATAAAGATTAGTTATTTAACTAAGCACGTTAAAGAAAAAAGAGATAGATCAATGAAGAACAAGGGTACAAAAGTGAGACCCAATTTGAAAGTAATATTCAAAATTAGAGAAAAGTGTATCTAGAAAAAATTCAACATGGATAAGAAAACCTAAGAAGTATGATATGTTGTGTTGGAGCAAACAAGTTCACTAAAATGTAAAGAAAATACCTTCCGTAAGTATGATCTAGGATAATATAATAAAATACATACATATTTAAACATAATTCAACTTAGATTAATTAGTAAAAGTTGGGTTTGATAAATTAGATTAATTGTTATATGTACTTTAGAAAAGTGTGTATGAAGGGTGATTATATTCAACTCTACAAAAAAATAATGATTGAAAATTATAAAATTAGACTACAATCCACTCAAAAAATGTGATCTCTCCTTTAATAAGAGTCTTGAAATCTAAGATCAAGTTTAAAAGTCTCAAGTATTTAATCATAGATTCAAATTTAGAGTCACTATTGGATCCTTCACAATGTAGAAATTTTCTCTATTATTCGTTTGACAAATCTATTCCTACTATACTCCTTTCTTATAATTGAAGACCAGTGGTATTTAGAAATACCTTGGTCGGGTTGTTATTTTTCAACTAGTGCATAACCAATCCAAAACATCACTCTTTGGATATGCATATGTTCCCAAGGTGCTTGTGTAAATCTAGGTTTGTTTAGAAATAAATTATTGTTTTTCTTGATTGAATAATACAAGAAATGACTAGAGAGGATATGATGCTAGAAGTGATGTGTAAAATAGATGCATTAAGTGCCTTTGAATATATAGACATTATAATATATTATGCAACTTTTGTGTTTATTCAACCAATTTTGAAGCTATAAAGGTCAAATCTATAACCCAAAAGTTAATCCTACAACTATCAAAATGATCTTAGACATAAAAAATGTCTAATTAACATTAAAGTTAGATACAACAAAATATGTATGGATATAGTTACAATAAGTATAAGGAAGAGACAAATGCACATACATGTGTATATATTTAGGATGGAATGAGACAAAATTCATAGAAATGCATAGTATAAATAGGTACATAGATAGTTAGATGACATAAGAAAAAAATAATTAATTGATTATATTTAATACTTTGATACATAAAGGACAAGGCAAATGATATAACCCATAAACACGAAAGATAATATATTCACTGGACTGATTTTTTCATTAAAACTTGCACATCAGTTATATTCTAAAGAAAAGTATTGTAAATGCAACAAATGATGATGAAAATTTGCTCAGATCGAGAATTCAGAAAGGAATGCCGTCATGGTGAGCTTGCACTTCACGCCAGCAGGTCAACTTGTTAGAGGATAGAAAATTATTGTAGAGAAATCAAGACCTGTGAGATTTTCTTAAGAAAAAATCACTAAGTGTCTGAACAGATATGAGGTGTAAGGAATAAGAAACATACTAAAAAATTATGTTTAAAGGAGGACCCTACATTCTTTTAGTACAGATGATCAGAAGCAAATTTGAAATATTGAGAAAAATATTTTTACATTTTTTCTAGTTGTTCTATATGTTAGTAATTGGCGTTTTTGAAGGCCTTCGGGGCATTTTTAGCCCTTGAAAGTTTGGCTTCCTTGGAATTTGCCTTCAACTCTTGGAGACCTTTCCAATGAGTTAAATGACTCGTAATTTTGAGTTCTGAGTAGAAAGTTATGCCTAGTTGAAGTTAGGAGAAAATTTCATATAGTTTTTTTGAAATTTTCGTAGTTTTAGATTTTATTATGTAAATAAACAGATGTAACTGTTGGGTTTCGATTCTCAAGGGGTTTTGGTGACCCTTGGAATCTCATGAACTGATATATGTTGGATTTTTGAATTGAATAGATTACTTTTTGGCTTGCTTCAATTCTGGGTTTACCTTGTTCATGTAAACAGATCCACAATACTACACGTTCTCACTCAGGTGTTGTCATTCAAATCCATAATTTGGATCAATGGTATCAGAGCAAGTTCACTCCTGTATGTCATATCACACATGATCAACATATCAAAGATTGGGGTTGGAAACAAGGAATCTTTCAAACTACCTCCCTTTGAGATGCACATGATCGCAGAGGGCTAAGTTACAGACCGTCGATGACATTAAAGTGTTGGTTGCAGATGCATTAAAAAAACAATGTGAAGAAATGATGGAGCAGTTCAAGCAAATGCTAGAAAGTTGTGGGTCACAAGCAAACCCACCATTCATAGGGTATACACCATTCAAGGTGCAAGTGAATTTTGATATACCCACATTTCAAGGAAAGATTGATGCGGATGTTGTTGATGATTGGGTTTCAAAACTGGAAAGGTATTTCTCTGCCAACTAGTTCTCAGATGAAGAGAAAATAACTTTCTCTCTTCTCCAAGCTAAAAATCATGTGAAAGATTTTTGGGAAGTGAAGTTAGCATTCAAGGGAGCAAAAACTAGTAGTACTTTTATTTTTGATCAAAAACCCACATGGGGAGAATTCATGGAGCATATAAAGGAAGAATATTTTCCTGTAGATACATATGAACAAAAATATATGCAGTGGCAATTGCTTCGATAGAAAAAAGGACCAAACTGTTTAGGAATATACCAATATATTTCATGTTTTAGCAGCAAAGCTTGGCATCAAAGATTGTGAGAAGCATCCAGTTTTGAAATATCAGAGTGGACTCCATAAGTATATCCAAACCAAAATGGAATTCCTGAACATAGAGACTTTACCTAGTGCATATTAATTTGCTACAAAAATTGAGGAGAAATTCAAACAAAAAGGAAGAAGGGATAACTTTGCAAACAACAGATGGAAGGGTGAAGGTGGTAAAACTACATGGAAACAAACCTCCAAGGAATCTTCTCCCAATTCACCAACGAAAAAGGCATGGGGTATGAAGAAGACACAAGAGAACGCTATGTGGTGTTAATTCCATAAAATTTCCTCTCATAACACAAAAGATTGCAAAACCATAAGAAGTTTAATGATGGAGACGCATGAGGACAAGGCAGAACCTAAGGTGGTAAAATCATGCATAGAAGAAAGTCATGAATAGGTCATTGAGGCTGATCTATATGCAATGGTAGCTACTACAAAGATATTGCCTCGGGAGGATGAGGAGAGATTGTTCCACTCATAGATGTGGGTCGGAGGTGAAGCCCTACACTTTATTGTTGATAGTGGAAGTCAAAAGAACCTAATATCAACAAAGACTATGAAGAGATTGAATCTGAAAACAATAGCACACCCACAACCCTATTCAATGGGATGGGTAAGTCAAGGGAGAGATATCCAAGTGCACCAACAGTGTCACCTTTCATACTCTATAAAGCCTTTTAAAGATGAGGTAATCTGTGATGTGGCTCCTTTGGATGTGTGTGATGTTCTATTGGGACAACCATATATGTACCAGCACCATGGTGTTTATGAGTCTAGACCTCGCAACATGACAATCAGATTAGGTGAGCAGAAATATCGAATATCAGAGGTAAGCCATGCATACTCTACCTCTTTGATTAGTGCTAAGAAATGTAGGAGGTTGGTTGCCAAAACAGGAACGTTCATATTATTGATGATTCATTCTGAAGAAGAAAGGAAGTTAGTATATAATTCTCATGCCATCACAAACACCACAACAATGCAGAAAAGATCAATGGATCAAATTTTGATAAAATATGAGAATCTGTTTAAGTTACCAACTGGGGTACCTACATACTGCCAAGTGAGACACGCTATTAATTTGATACTAGTAACTCCATTGCCTAATGAACCATTCTACTGTAGATTAGTATTAGAAAATAATGAAATTAAGAGGCAAATACAAGAATTGATTGAGAAGGGACATATTCGTCCAAGTGCATCACCCTGTGGCAGTCCCATTGTTCTGGCAAAGAAAAAGGATGGAACTTGGAGACTTTGTATTGATTATAGGGCCTTGAACAAAATTTAAGTCAAAAATAGGTATCCACTTCCCCAGATAGATGACCTCTTGGACCAGCTTAGAGGGGCCCGATTCTTCACAAAAATTGATTCGAAATCAGGATACCATCAAGTACCAATTGACTCAGCTGATGTGTGCAAGACAACTTTCAAATCTAAAGAGGGATTATTTGAATGGCTAGTGATGCCTTTCAGTCTAAAAAATGCCCCAGCAACATTCATGAGAATGATGAATGATGTACTCAGACCATTCACTAATTCCTTCATGGTGGTATATCTAGATGACATACTCATCTTCAACAAAACTTGGGAGGAACATTTGCAACATGTGAAAAAAAATCTCTCAACTTTACAAGATCATGGGCTTTATGCAAACAAAGAAAAGTGCTCCTTTGGTATGCAGAGTATCAGATACTTAGGATATATTATTGACAACGAGGGTGTCCATATTGATCCAGAGAAGATACAAGTGATTAAGGACTGGCCATCTCCTAGAAATCTCATAGAGTTATGAAGTTTCCTCGGGTTGGAAAACTTTTATTGCAGATTTGTGTTGGGGTTTTCCCATTTGTCTTGGCCTCTAAATCAGTCATTGTGGGGGGAACACAAGCAAAGTTTAAATGGATAGGTGCTCAACAAGAAGCATTCGAGGAGTTAAAACGAAGGTTATGTTTTGCACCAGTTTTATCTCTTCTTGACTTGCAACAGTCATTTGAAATACAAACTAATGCATTAGAATATGCCCTAGGAGCAGTCCTTGTGCAGCATGGTCACCCAGTTGCATATCATAGTCAGACTTTTTCTGATACAGTGCGTCAGCATGCCACTTACGACAAGGAACTTTATGCTATTGTTCAAGCCTGTAAGTAGTGGAAAAATTATATTTTGGGAAAGGAGACTGTCATCCACACAGACCACAAACCTCTTCAATTTTTGTAGAACGATCGACATGAATGATGGTCAGCCTATCTTCAACAATTTTATCTCAATATTCACCACAAGAAGGGAAGCACTAACAAAGTAGCAGACTATTTGAGTAGGCCTCTGATTGCAGCTATAAGTATGGTATTGGACTCATGTGGTCATCAAACTGAAGCCTGGGCTTTCTTGTATGAGAATGATATTGAATTTGCAGATGTTTATAACCAATTGGTGAAGGGACATCAAGTGAATGACTTCTATTTGCAGGATGAAATGCTTTTTCGCCTTGGCCAAATCTGTGTGCCCAATGTAGAATGAAAAAAGATGATATGGGAAGCTCACTATAGTAAGGTTGCTGGTCATTTTGGCATAGGTAAGACTACTGCTATACTTCAGAGGCATTTTTATTGGCCAAAGTTGAGAAATGATGTCATTTCATATATTCAAGCTTGTACCGCATGTGCTATTGCTAAGCCTACCAATCATAAACTTGGACTGTATTCACCACTTCCTATTCCTGAAAAACCTTGGCATTCAATTTCTATGGACTTTATGTATGGTCTTCCTACCACCAAATGAGGCCATGATTGTGTGTATGTTGTGGTAGATAGGTTCTAAAAAATGGCCTTGAAAGTTTGTTCTGTCCTTTAGAACATTGCCATAGGCGCGTTCTTTTAGGACTTCGCCTTCAACTCTTGGAGACCTTTTCAACGAGTTAAACGACTCATAATTTCGAGTCCTGAGTAGAAAGTTATGCCTACTTTCAAAGTTAGGACAAAATCTCAAATAGTTTTTTGAGATTTTTCATAATTTTAGATTTTATTGTGTAAATAAACAAATGTGACTGTTGGGTTTCGATTCTCAAGAGGTTTTGGTGACCCTTGGAATCTCAAAAACTGATATATGTTGGATTTTCGAATTGAATAGATTACTTTTTGGCTTTATTTAATTCTGGGTTTACCTTGTTCATGTAAACAAATCCATAATACCGCAGGTTCTCACATAGGTGTTGTCATCCGAATCCATAATTTGGATCAACAGATGGCTTAAATACCATATATTAAGCTTTGATTTCTAGGTTTAAATGTGTTAAACACTTAGTGTTGACTAACATTCCCTGAGCTTAATATGTTGCTCAGTGTTGGCCAAAAAATCATAGCATCAAGAGGTGGTGTCAATTATAGAATGCCACCAATGAACAATGACAAATATGCAAGAGGAATTATGTTATAAAATTTCTTCCTACTTGTAAAGGAGATTATGGATCGAAGTGATCAAGATGAGAAGCATAGGTTTCTTAAGGGCTTTGATAGAAAGGTCTTATGAATTTGAACCCTAAATAGAAATGAGAAAAAAAGAAGGGATTTTGTAATAACCCACTATACTTAACCCAACAAAATTTTGACCTCTTTTTTTTTTTTATATTTAATTTAATCATTTGTGTTTGATTCAATTGCATACTCTGGGCATCCATCCATTTGGATTAGGCATTCATCCATCTAGGATGAGCATCTAACCATATGGGTTAGGCATCTGTCCATACGGAACATAAGGTTTCATCTATTCAATATGGGATAGGCATCTACCTATACGGGGTAGGCATCTATCCAATTGGGATAGGAGGTGCTCTGGCCAGAGACTTAGACTCATCGGGACCATTCAGGTCTTGAGCCACTCACTAAGCACTACACTCCTCTAATAGGAGTGCACCGAGGTCGCCGTCCTTAGGAGAAATCAAAATTACATAATGCAAGCTTGAATTCCGCCTCGAAATTTGGCTTAAAGCCTCGGGAAGTCAAGCGAATCCATATGGGATTCCTTCCGAGTATGCATTGAATTACTTTTTCTTTTATTACACTTATATTTCAAATTAGGATTGTTTGCAATCCTTCTTCTTACCAAACCTAGACCCCATCCACGAATGCCTAAGTACTAGGGACAACTTCGTCCCTAGACTGCCTACATACCCGTTTTGGCACGTGATCAAGGCGTAAAGTATGTAGTTCTATTTTCTAATCTATAGTTTAATGTAAACCATTTGGTGGGTAAACAACCCTTTCTATGGTCAATGTCCCAGACAGTTTCTCTGTGGTTTCTACCCACAATGGTAGCACATAAGCAAAGGCTCAAAATGGCCTATTGCTTGTGGCCTAAAACAACTAGATCCTAATACCTATCATAAGCGTCACCCTTGACCCAATTGTCAATTGTCAACAACTCTTCGAGATTAAATCAATTTATAAAAGCATTTCACTCAGTCAACCCTAAAGGGGTTTACTATGGTTTAACTCAACGTATGTAAAATCATTTAAGGATTATCTTATTAGATTATCGATCCAAGGGGGATTACCCTCCCCTTGGCTTTTAACTTCCAAGTGTCCCTTATTACTCCCCGACGATTTATAGGGACGATGCCACAAACGTCGTTGATGTAGCTTTATTAGGTGTTAAGTGCAGTAGTTCAACACGATGACATTAGCCGTAAGCGTGACCCAGAGGCATCGTAAATACCGAACGCTGCTAGGTTTTTGTTTTCCAACTCCCTTTGTTTAGTTTTCTAACTAAGAGGCTATGAAAAAATTTAATTAGCATCATGCTTGAAACAATTATGAAATGAACGTGCATAATTAGACATTGCAAAGCTTAAATAATTGAAAAAAAAACTACTTCTATGGGATTCATGAACCACTTGAAAACCAAATTATTTAATATTCAAAACTTGAAAATATAACTTGCACAATAATGGCAATTATGAAACTCACACATTGATAATTAAACGTGTAACTTGCATGAAGATGATGATAATGTAACTTGCTCATCAATAAATGCAAATAATGTATAAGTAATTCGCATGATGCAAGGATAGTGTCATTTACATGCAAGATTAAGCAAATGTTATTTCTCTCACAAGAATAATTAATTATAGAGTCATTAGTTCAAAATAAGCAATTAGTTTAGAAATTAGACAAATTTGGGTCAAATCATAATATTATGAATTAATTGTTTCTAATGAATCTAAAATACCAACTAAGTAATCCAATAAATCTCAATTAAATTGAAGGATTCCAATTATAAAATTTGATATATTTTTAATTTACAATTATAAATTTACTAAAGAAATATAATTTATAAATTTATCTAAGTTTAACTTTACTAAACTAAAATTTAAATTTAAGAAATTATTAACAAAATCCAATTGCAAAAATAATTTTGGTAGTGGCTTTAATTGCCAAGTGGGAGTGGGGGCCACGGGTCCCGTCACCACTGCGGACCTGAAGGTGTAGGCCCATAGTGATGAGGGGACGGCCATAGGCCCCTCCACTCCCTCTGTAGCCACTGCTGTAACAGTGACCACAGGGGTAGTGGAGAGTACCACTCCCCGACGGGTTTAATAACTCCGCCCCCTCCTGCGTTGACTGATTAAATTTATTTTATTCTCTCTTTTTTTATCGTACAAATTATATATATATATATATATATATATATACGGTTTTATTCCAGTTCTATTAACAATTTAAAAATGTTATTATAAAAATAAAAATAAGAATCTACTCATAGGCATGAAAGATAATAGAGAAAATTATTTAAGATGATCTCACAGAAGCCCAAAAAAAGATACACTGTGCTTGAATTTGAGGCAGCAATACAATAGAGAACTAAATTGCCTCGGAGATAGATGTATAAATTTTGATTTCACAGTGATCATATTCAACAAATTTGCCTTACGTTGAGATAAACATAATTTTTTTTTATGATGAGTTTGTCAGGAAATTAACATTCACAGAGGGAGAGAGATTTCTGAAAAGAAATAAATAACAAGATAATATTTTTCACAGGGAGTTTATACAACAATATTGAGAAGAATTCATATTTGAAATACTATTTCACATAGCAAGATTTCTCAATACAAATGAGTATATGCATAGAGAAAGAAACTATTTACAGAGATAAAAGAATTTTGAGTTTTCAGAAAAAAGTAGAGATGTTGAAAAGTACGATTGTTCCAGATTCAAGATTTTCTCTAGATTTCAAAAAGCAGAAAAAAGTAGAAGTCTGATTTCTTTCTTTTCTCTAAACAGATTAACAAATAAAAAGAAATCTACATTTGCATGTTTTAAAAGTACTTTTATCAATGCATTTCTTTAATGAAAAATAGATTTTCCTTTCTAATAAATCTATCTAACAATTAAGTAATAATTTCCTTCAGAAAATTATATTCAAATAAAAGAATCTAAGAGGAGATATTTCCTTTTGAAAATATAAGATTTACATAAGAAATTAGCAAATAGAAAAGGGGGAACCTGGAGAAGCCTTTTGATGTTGAATCCTCTCCAAATCTTCAAGCTAGGCTTTCTTGATCCTTCCTTGCAAGCTTGGTGAAATTTCTTCAAAACAAACTTAACAATTCTACAAATGAAAAATATGACTACGAGAAAAAAAAAACTACTACTTGAGAAAACTTTTCTTCAAAAAAATAATCAACCCCCTTCTTTTGAAAATTGCATACAATATATAGGAAAATCCCCTTAACTCCACTATCTAGAGGAATTAATTGAAAATGAGATTTTTTTTCCAATATTGGATCCATGCAAAATTGATTAATATCCTAGTGGGGGAGTTACATGCAAGGGAATTAAAGAATGAAGATTCCTCTAGAAGCTTCTAGTTCCTCCTACAACATGTGCCATAATTGGGAATGGGAAAAATAAATAATGCCTATTTAAATTATATTCTCCAAGTGTGTATGTGGGTCCATTATTTAACCTTTTATAATATTTATTCAACCATATTCAATAGTTCAACCAAAAGAAGATATAATAGAAATTGCATCAAATTAAAAGTGATAAGGGAGGGTTATGACATCCTCCTCCCCTTAAATTGTGCATCGTCCCGATACACTTATAGAATGTATCCAAAAAGAGTCTATAGTTCATGATTAGTTTCAAACAAAAAAGGAAACAACTATTGCATTTCCCTAGTATCTTCCCATGTGGCATTCTTTTCATCATACTGATTCCATTGTACTTTGCATTGATCAACTTCTCTATTGCGCAATTGGCACTGGCACCTCTCCAAGATTTCGAATGGCTCTATCATTATTCCCCCCATTTCCTGGAACTGTAAAGCATCCCACTTCAAGATATGTTTCTCATCAAGTACATACTTTTTAAGAAGAGATACATGGAAGACATCATGAATTCGGCTCAACTGGGGAGGTAAGGCCAACCGGTATGCAACTGGATTAATCCTTTCCAATATCTCAAAAGGCCCAACATAACGAGGTGCAAGCTTAGTCTTTTTCCCAAACCTTATGGAACTCTTGTATGGCCTAACCCTTAGGAAGACTTTCTCTCCCACCTCAAACTCCCTTGGTGTCCTATTCTTGTCTGCATAACTTTTTTTCCTATCTGAGGCTTCCTTCAATCTTTGCCTAATTTCCTTAGTTTTCCTTTCCATTTCCTTCAACATATCTGGTCCAACAATTACCCTATCTTCAAGACTATCCCAACTCAAAGGTGCTCGACATGGCCTACCATACAATGCTTCAAAAAGTGCCATCCCCAAAGATGTTTGATATGTATTATTGTAAGAAAACTCTACCAGAGGTAGGTAATCTTCCCATTTCTTCTATTGGTCCATGTAGTACATGCGAAGTAGGTCTTCCAAAATCTGATTTGTCCTCTCTGTTTGACCGCTAGTTTCAGGATGGTATGCAGTACTAAAATTTAGTTGAGTTCCCAGAGCTGATTGAAGAGTTGTCCAAAACCTTGAAGTGAATCTAGCATCTCTATTTGATATGATTTTCTCTAGCATTCCGTGCAACCTAAATATTTCCTTAACAAAGTGCCTTGCCAAGGTAGGTGCATCATCCGTCAGATTCCCTGGTATAAGGTGTGCCACCTTACTGAGTTTGTCAATTACCACCATTATTGTATCATGCCTAGAAGGTGACATGGGTAACCCTTGCACAAAATCCATGCTAATAACTTGCCACTTGTGTTGAGGTACATCATGTAACTGTAATAATCTAGCTGGATGTCTATGCTCTGCCTTTACTCTTTGACACTCCAAACATTTAGCCACATACTTGACTATGTCATTCTTCATCCCTTGCCAAAAGTATAGCTTCTTTAGATCTGCATAAAGTTTGTTAACCCCCGAGTTCCCTGAGTAAGGGGCATTATGAGCCTCCAACAAGACTACCTTCCTTAAGTCCCCTGAACTAGGAACATAAATTCTATTATTGTATCTGAGTAATCCATCTTCATCTAATGTATACCCTTCAATCTTAGGATTTGTTGGATCGTATTCTAAAGTCAACTTGACTTGCTCATACCATGGGTCATGTCCCTGCTCATCCATTACTTTCTTTTTGAAAGAAGTTTTGAATGTTGCTATAGTCATCAAGTGTCTCCTCCTACTTAAAGCACCTGCCACCCTATTTTCCTTCCCCTTAATATATTCAATTTCAAAATCATATTCACTTAGAAACTCTAACCACCTTCTTTGTTTAGCATTTAAGTGGGGTTGGGTAAAGATGTACTTTAATCCTTGGTTATCTGACTTTAACTCAAAGGGCTCCCCTAGTAAGAAGTGTCTCCATTTGTGTAGGGCATGCACAATCGCTGCTAACTCTAAGTCATGGGGTGCATAATTAACTTCATGAGTCTTCAGCTTCCTGGATTCATAAGCTAATACCCCTTCATCTTAGATAAGTACTCCTCCTAAACCTTCAATAGAAGCGCCAGTTACGACTGTGAAGTGTCCATTCGGATCTGGTACCTTTAAAATGGGTGCTGAAGTTAGTTTTCCCTTCAAGATTTGAAATGCCTTATCACTTTGCTCTATCCACACAAACTTTTTACCCTTCCTCTGCAATGAGGTGATGGGGTTTGCTATCTTAGAGAATCCTTCCACAAACCTCCTATAGTACCCTGCTAGCCCCATAAAGCTTCTTACCTCTGAAACATTTTTAGGGATCGACCATTCTACTATTGCCTTTATCTTATTTGGATCAATTGCTATTCCTTCCTTTGATATTATATGCCCAAGGTAGTGAATCTTTTCCTCGAAGAAGGCACATTTTGACAGTTTCCCATATAACTTATGTTCCCTGAACCTTCGCAAAACCATTTGTAGGTGTACTAAATGTTCCTCCTCATTCCTAGAGTAAATCAAGATGTCATCCAGAAATACCAAAACAAATTTGTCCAAGTAGTCATGGAGTACACTATTCATTAGGTTCATAAATGCAGCTGGGGCATTGGTTACACCAAAAGGTACTACTGTGAATTCATAATGCTCATATCTAGTCTTGAAAGCTATCTTCTGAATGTCCTCCTCTTTAATTATGAGTTGATGATATCCTGATTGGAGGTCTATCTTCGAGAAAACTGCTGCTCCTTTCATTTGGTCAAAATGATCCTCTATTCGAGGTAAGGGATACCTATTCTTTATTGTGACCTTGTTCAACATCCTATAGTCGATGCATAGTCTTAAGGTTCCATCCTTCTTAACGAATAAGACTGGTGCTTCCCATGGTGATACACTTGGCCTTATTAATCCCTTAGCTAATATTTCCTCTAATTGCATTTTGAGCTCTTGTAATTCAGTTGTGTTCATTCGGTAAGGTGCCCTTGATATTGGTTCAGCTCCCGATAGTAAGTCGATAGAAAAGTCAAACTTCCTTTTAGGGGGTAACCCGGTTAATTATTCTGGAAATACATCCTTGAATTCTCATAAGAAAGGGGTATTTCCAAAGGTTGGGCTATTTTCCTCTTCTCCTTCATCAATTTCAACCATATAGATTAGGGCTCCTCTTCTTCTTTCCTTCTTTAATTGCATGGCTGATATGGTTTCTATATTAATGGGGTTAAACTTTCCTTGGATTTTGACCCTTTTCCCCCCAGCATCCAAACATTCAACAACTTTGTTATAGCAATCTACATTAGCTTGATGATCTGTTAACCAACTCATTCCAATAATTACATCATATAACCCTAGGGGTGCCACATAGAGATCTACCCTTGTTTCAAACTCAGGAAATTGTACCCTTGCCCTCGGCAAACACTTAGTTACTTCCTTAGTTGCCTTATCCCCATATTGAACCGTCCATGATGACTCCATTTGATTAACTTTTAATACATATTTGCTTACTAATTCAGGTAAGATTAAACATTCAGATGACCCAGTGTCAATTAGAATTGAAATTGGTTGTTCAAATAGTGTACCTGTAGTTTCCACGGGAACATTCTGGAATCTTGCTCTTCGGTTCCTAACTGTTGCATGAATCCTTTGTTGAGGCCCTTGTTGTGGTTGATTGGCCCTAATCCGACCTTGCATCCTAGGACATTCTCTAGCAAAATGGTTTCCCCCACACATAAAACATCCACCTGGAGGACCCCTCCTGCCTTGATTCCTAGGGGGATCATTCCTTGTTTCATTGGCTCTGGGTGGATAAGTTATCATGTTCTGCTAGTCATTCCTATTATAATTTCCCCTGTTATTATTATTATTTCTATTCCTCTGATATTGATTAGGGGGTGGCCTTCTTTCGGAAGAATTGTTCCTTTGACTTTTGTTGAATTTAGTGTTCCCCTTGAATTCCTGCTTCCTTTTAAATGAGTGGTTCCCATTATAGCTCTACCTTGTTGTTGTTAGGGCTTGAATCTTTCTCTCCTGCCTTAGGGAATTTTCAAGTACTTCGTTCATGTTTTTGGGTCCATGCATGCCAACCTCTGCCCCTATGTTGGTATTTAGTCCCTAAATGAACTTCCTCGCTTGACCTTCTTCATCCTTCTGGTACATAGGTACGTACTTAATCAATTTGGTGAACTTATCCCAATATTGTTGGACTGATAGGGGCCCTTGTTGTAGATTATGGAACTCTATCACCTTCTCATCAAAGAACAATTGAGGGAGCCACCTTTTTTGGAAGTGGTGAACAAATTGATCCCATGTGATCATATCCCTGCTATACCCATTTTGCTCCTTGGTGTTGGTCCACCAACTAGCTGCCTCCCCTGTGAGTTGATAGGAACCCCATAAGGCCTTGGTTGTTTCGCTAAAATATCTTAGTTTAAAATACTTTTCCATTTCATTTAACCAATTTTCAGCTCCTTCACCAATTTGCCTCCCATTGTACTTAGGGGGGGTGATTCTCTTCAAATCCTTAGAGAGTTCCAATATGTTATTTTCTTTTCTATTGTCCATCACATTCCCTTGATTGCTACCAGGGTTCCCATTTTCAATTCCACTTCGATTTTCAATGTCATTCTGCCTTGCCCTAAGGTCCTGCATTGATTGCTCCAAGAAGTTGATCTTATCTCTTTGTTCGGTTAGCAGGTTGATTATAGCCTCGACCCCATCTTCGTTATTCCCTTGGTTATGTTGATTCCCTTCATGGTTTTCCTCATGGTTTTCTTCATGGTTTTCTTCATGATTTTCCTCATGGTTAGCTTCCCTTTCTCTCCTAGTGGTAGCACATCTTCCATTTCCCTTTCCTCTTCCTCTTCTTCTTCCCCTTCCTCTAGCCATCTAGGGTTTTACCTGAAAATTAAATTATGTAGTTAGTTCTTGATTTAAGATTTTATAATTTAATCTCTACCATTGCAAGACACTCCCTTGGTTGTGTAAATTGAAATGAGCACAAGGCCTAGATTTGAACCTTTGCTTTGATACCACATGTAATAGCCCACTATACTTTGTAATAACCCACTATACTTAACCCAACAAAATTTTGACCTTTTTTTTTTTAATATTTAATTTAATCATTTGTGTTTGATTCAATCACATACTCTAGGCATCCATCCATTTGGATTAGGCATTCATCCATCTGGGATGAGAATCTAACCATACGGGTTATTCATCTGTCCATACAGAACAAAAGGTTTCATCTATCCAATATGGGATAGGCACCTACCCATATGGGGTAGGCATCTATCCAATTGGGATAGGAGGTGCTCTGGTCAGAGACTTAGACTCATCAGGACCATTCGGGTCCTGAGCCACTCACTAAGCACTACAATCCTCTAATAGGAATGCACCGAGGTCGCCATCCTTAGGAGAAATCAAAATAACATAATGCAAGCTTGAATTCCGCCTTGGAATTTGGCTTAAAGCCTCGGGAAGTCAAGCGAATCCATACGGGATTCCTTCCGAGTATTCATTGAATTACTTTTTCTACTATTACACTTATATTTCAAATTAGGATTCTTCGCAATCCTTCTTCTTACCAAACCTAGACCCCATCCACGAACGCCTGAGTACTAGGGACAACTTCGTCCCTAGACTGCCTACATACCTGTTTTGGCACGGGATCAAGGCGTAAAGTATGTAGTTCTATTTTCTAATCTATGGTTTAATGTAAACCGTTTGGTGGGTACGCAACCCTTTCTACGGTCAATGTCCCAGACAATTTCTCTGTGGTTGCTACCCACGATGGTAGCACTTAAGCAAAGGCTCAAGATGGCCTATTGCTTGTGGCCTAAAACAACTAGATCCTAATACCTATCATAAGCATCACCCTTGACCCAATTGTCAATTGTCAACAACTCTTCGACATTAAATCAAATTTATAAAAGCATTTCACTCAATCAACCCTAAAGGGGTTTACTATGGTTTAACTCAGCAGATGTAAAATCATTTAAGGATTATCTTATTAGATTATCGATCCAAGGGGGATTACCCTCCCCTTGGATTTTAACTTCCAAGTGTCCCTTACCACTCCTCGACGATTTATAGGGACGATGCCACAGATGTCGTTGATGCAGCTTTATTAGGCGTTAAGTGCAGTAGTTCAACACGACGACATTACCCGTAAGTGTGACCCAAAGGCACTGTAAATACCGAACCCTGCTAGGTTTTTGTTTTCCAACTCCCTTTGTTTAGTTTTCTAACTAAGAGGCTATGAAATTTTTTAATTAGCATCATGCTTGAAACAATTATGAAATGAACGTGCATAATTAGACATTGCAAAGCTTAAATAATTGAAAAAAAACTACTTCTATGGGATTCATGAACCACTTGAAAACCAAATTATTTAATATTCAAAACTTGAAAATATAACTTGCACAATAATGGCAATTATGAAACTCGCAAATTGATAACTAAACGTGTAACTTGCATGAAGATGATGATAATGTAACTTTCTCATCAATAGATGCAAATAATGTATAAGTAATTCGCATTATGCAAGGATAGTGTCATTTACATGCAAGATTAAGCAAATGTTATTTCTATCACGAGAATAATTAATTATAGAGTCATTAGTTCAAAATAAGCAATTAGTTTAGACATTAGACAAATTTGGGTCAAATCATAATATTATGAATTAATTGTTTCTAATGAATCTAAAATACCAACTAAATAATCCAATAAATCTCAATTAAATTGAAGGATTCCAATTATAAAATTTGATATATTTTTAATTTACAATTATAAATTTACTATAGATAAATAATTTATAAATTTATCTAAGTTTAACTTTACTAAACTAAAATTTAAATTAAAGAAATTATTAACGAAATCCAATTGCAAAAATAATTTTTGGTAGTGGCTTTTATTGCCAAGTGGGAGTGGGGGCCACGGGTCCCGTCACCACTGCAGACCTGCAGGTGCAGGTCCGCAATGATGAGGGGATGGCCGTGGGCCCCTCCACTCCCTATGCGGCCACTTCCGTAATAGTGACCACAGGGGTAGTTGAGAGTACCACTCCCCGGCGGGTTTAATAACTCTGCCCCCTCCTGCATTGACCGATTAAATTTATTTTATGTAAACAATTTTTTTTGTAACCTACTTTATTTTATTTTATTCTCTCTTTTTTTATCGTACAAATTAAATATATATACGGTTTTATTCCAGTTCTATTATCAATTTAAAAATGTTATTATAAAAATAAAAATAAGAATCTACTCACAGGCATGAAATATAATAGAGAAAATTATTTCAGATGATCTCACAGGAGCCCAAAAAAAGATACACTGTGCTTGAATTTGAGGCAGCAATACAACAGAGAACTAAATTGCCTCATAGATAGATGTATAAATTCCGATTTCACAGTGATCATATTCAACAAATTTGCCTTACGTTGAGATAAACATAAATTTTTTTTATGATGAGTTTGTCAGGAAATTAACATTCACAGAGGGAGAGAGATTTCTGAAAAGAAATAAATAACAAGATAATATTTTTCACAGGGAGTTTATACAATAATATTGAGAAGAATTCATATTTGAAATACTATTTCACATAGCAAGATTTCTCAATACAAATGATTATATGCATAGAGAAAGAAACTATTTACAAAGATAAAAGAATTTGAGTTTTCAGAAAAAAGTAGAGATGTTGAAAAGCATGATTTTTCTAGATTCAAGATTTTCTCTAGATTTCAAAAAGCAGAAAAAAGTAGAAGTTTGATTTCTTTCTTTTCTCTAAACAGATTAACAAATAAAAAGAAATCTGCATTTGCATGTTTTAAAAGTACTTTTATCAATGCATTTCTTTAATGAAAAATAGATTTTCCTTTCTAATAAATCTATCTAACAATTAAGTAATAATTTCCTTCAGAAAATTATATTTAAATAAAAGAATCTAAGAGGAGATATTTCCTTTTGAAAATATAAAATTTACATAAGAAATTAGCAAATGGAAAAGGGGGAACCTGGAGAAGCCTTTTGATGTTGAATCCTCTCCAAATCTTCAAGTTAGCCTTTCTTGATCCTTCCTTGCAAGCTTGGTGAAATTTCTTCAAAACAAACTTAACAATTCTACAAATGAAAAATATGACTACGAGAAAAAAAAAACTACTACTTGAGAAAAAATTTCTTCAAAAAAATAATCAACCCCCTTCTTTTGAAAATTGCATACAATATATAGGAAAATCCCCTTAACTCCACTATCTAGAGGAATTAATTGAAAATGAGATTCTTTTTTCAATATTGGATCCATGCAAAATTGATTAATATCCTAGTGGGGGAGTTACATGCAAGGGAATTAAAGAATGAAGATTCCTCTAGAAGCTTCTAATTCCTCCTACAACATGTGCCATAATTGGGAATGGGAAAAATAAATAATGCCTATTTAAATTATATTCTCCAAGTGTGTATATGGGTCCATTATTTAACCTTTTATAATATTTATTCAACCATATTCAATAGTTCAACCAAAAGAAGATATAATAGAAATTGCATCAAATTAAAAGTGATAAGGGAGGGTTATGATAGATTTTGCATGTTAGGACTACATTTTCTTTTGGTTCTAGTTAAGATTAATTAGCTTGTATTTGTGCTACATTTTGTTTTGGTTCTAGTTAGAGTGATTATATTGCATTTTTTCTAGTAGAGGATTAGGTCTTCAACATTGAAAGTATGAGGTGAAATATATTAATTGTAATTATGATTAAGATTCTTTTGATAGGCTTGAAAATGTTATAAAATATTAATAAAGCATTCATCAAGAATATCAAAATCTTTTGAAGAATATTTATGATATTTTTTGTCATCAATGAGTTTTGAAAACTAGACATGAAAGGATAGAAAAATAGGTGATATAGAAACCCAAGTGAAAACCATAGTTAAAAAAAGGATAAAACATGCATAGACATATTAAGAATAGGTAACAAGAATGTGAGGGAATTAGGAAAAAAGGGTAATAGAGAAACTCAATTGGGAAAAGTCATAGGTAAAACAAGAATAGGCATATAAATAAAATTCAATAAGAATATGAGGAAATATGTCAGCTATACAAAAAGTGAAAATTGAAATACCCAAATGGGAAGATGGGCATGAAATTAAATATAGAAGGTGAATAAGTTTAAAATGCACAACATTAAAGATGTAATGAAAAAGGATGATAGTATAATGACATAGATGATAAATGAAGGAATAGGTAAGAGACTTCACTACATAATAGACATAAGAAATAATTATAAAATATAACTTATACAAAATGCAATTCATAAATGGCATAAGCTACTTGTGTTAATGTAACCACTAATGATATTTTGTAGATAATTTATATATTATCAAGGAACTTTGGAACACAAATATAAAGCCACATTATGAAAACAAAAGAAACATAGAATATGGTGAGTAATGTTAAGAATATCTAATAAATGATTTTATCTCTCATATCTAACACTTAATCTTTCATGTCATGTGTAACCTCAATATATGGTGCATTATAATGAAGAACATTAATCTCTTGAGGTACATTATTTTTTTATATATACTAATTGAGCAAGTTTTGTTCTCATAGTTTTGTTTAATGCTTATGGTCCCTTTTCTATAAGCTCTTAAACATTGTGTTTGGATTTAATGTTTCTATTCTTATAATGCCAATGTGCATAATGAAAAGTAGGTGTATATATAATTATATATAATACATATGGATAGTAAGAGAATAAAGATTGATAAATGAATTATGAAAGAAATCCATTAACTCCATATTGTACTCATTTAAATTATGGTTAGAGAAAGCAATAAATTAAAGTAAAATTAAAATTTATTATGAAAACATTAAGAAATCAAAATGTATTTAAATATTATTGAAATTTACCTTTGAAGAAGAGTATAAAACCACTAACATGTAAGATGACATTGTATAAATGTTTACAATTATTTAAAGCAAAAATGATTTCACTTGTGAATATAAATATGTAGAACTATCATAATCATCATACTCCTCACTAAGGATTGTATAATGTAGGGAAATGAAATGACACATTATTAGTACCCACTTGTGAGTGTAATGAAGTTTTGTCAATATGCATGCCATTATATGCAAGTTATTAAGTAGATATATAAAAGAATACTAGAAAAATCCATAATTTCTAGATGAGATGTAGAATAATTATTCTCATGAAGCGCACCATCATGTATAATAGAAGGTATACTCTCACAAGAATATGAATCTATGGACATAGAATCATCACGACATGTAGAAAGAGTATCACGAGTTTTAATTAAATCATGATATGTACCTTAATTATATGGCATGTCATCTTTAGGACTGAAATATATATAAGTATATTGCATGTATGGGCCCTTCATATTATACGTAGCATAAAATTAATCATCTAAATGAAAGATATTCAAAAGTAGAATGGAATTTGTATCAAGCTCATTATCATCACTTATTACAGAATATAATGTAATGTGTGATAATCACATAGTAATGGTAAGAGTATTTGATAGAAAAGGGAAAGTGATGATCAAAATCCCTGAATGAATAAAATGAAAATATGATATGGTTTAATTTTTTAACAGATAATATGATGACCTTAATATGATAAAATTTCATCAGTACGTTAAAAAAATAAAGGGTCATATGTTAGAAATAGTATAAACATATTAGAGCTAGTGACACGAAGAAGGAATATAAACCAAAGATAAATGACCATGATAATCTATAATGTAGAATCAAAACTATATTCAACAATCTAGGGTTCATGAGAAGATGCAATAAAGATGTATAAATACTAATAGGATTTAAAAAAATATAGAACAGGATCTAGAAGAGCAATGTAAGGTGGTGAATTTAGGGTTTCACCAATTAGTATAGTAAAACCACCAGCTTCACAAGATCAACCTTAAATTTAGAAGAGTAAAGTAAACCCACTAGATCTAGCCACTTTTCAATTAGAGAAGAGGGTTGAGATTCTGATCGGATTTACTATTTTTTGTTTCCCCTTTTAGAGAGTTGAAACTCTATTCTAATTGTAATGTTAGAATAAGGACAAACAATGAGGAATTGGACCAAAAGAGTAATGACAAGATTTTCTAGATTTCACATAGCTATAGAGAAAGATTTGAGAATGGAAAATGGATTAGAACCTATAGTTGATAATTTAGGTTGAATTGTCAGGACCAAGAGGGTGGGAGCGACCTAGTCCTGTAAATTACAAGATAGACAAGTGGGATGTTTTCTGGATTAGGAAGAGGCACAAAATCTTCTACTAGAAGATTGTTATAAATTCTCAGGACCAAGAGGGTATGAGCAACCTAGTCGTCTCGGAGCACCTTAGTCCCTTGATAGGACCTTGGTACTTGAGGGTCTCCAGAAAATCTAGAAAATCCAGTTTTGTTTTTCTTTGTCTCATCTGCACTCGATTCATCTTCTGCAGCTCTCAAATCTATCACCTACACACCAAAAATAAGGGAAATTGTGTGGTGGATATGGGTTTACTTTAGGTCAAACCCTAGGTTTGGAATTAACCCTAATTAAAATATAAATTGAATTGGAAACCTTTCCTTTTGAGAGCGAGACTAGATCTAAAATTGAAATTCTTAAATGTAGATGATTATACCTTCAATAAGTGATGCAATGCTCTTAGGATAAGTCAATCATATACTTTAAAACGTATTGGACAATAATCCATATTGAGTTAAATATGAAATACAAAACCTATCTTTAATACATAACCTTCATTATACATGTTTTCTTTAAATTTATCAACACAAATAAAGAAAGATAAAAAAGGAAAAAAAAAAAAAAGGTCAAAAACATCAAAAACACTTGTCAAACAAGACACCATCTCAAAGTGAGAAGCTAACTTGAGACATATGGAGATTCTTCCATCCTTCGTTGTGACCAACCTCCAAAAGTGTGAGTTTGTCTTTATTGTCCAAAATAAACACTAGAGGAAGTACTACAATCTTTGTAAGCCTAATAAAAAACACTATATTGTGGATCCTCATAAAAACTTTCAATATTGGAAGAGACAACACAATATTCTATATAGTCTATTTGAATTGTCTTGATTGTGTTGATCAACACCTTGACATGATTTGTTGCATCATGGTCTTTGTATGTGACTTAATTTCTTATAGCTATGATTCTAGCTTCTAGGTAGCAACAAAACACATTATGGGATCCATTATACACACAAGGGTAAAAAAATGGTCATTTCAAATTGTCACCTAATACTTAATTAAATATGTCTAAATAATCATACACTAAAACCACCTCAAAATAGCAAATACTTATGCACAAATTCTATAGTAGTTGTGTGCTATGAGAACCAATAAAGTTTCACAACTCCATTTAAAATCCAAAAGTTCTAACTACTAAGGGTAAAGTGGGCAGCTATTGGTACATGTGAAATTTATTAATGGGCTTTTAGTTATCATTTTTTTAGTTTCTTTAAAGTTAGTAATTGTGGGGTTGGGTGATAAAAGAGTGAATGGTAATTGGATCATGGGAGGTAACCGATGCTCTTCACCTAGTACACTAAAGAAAAGAATGTTAGATCAATAAATAACAAGGGTACAAAAAAGAGATTTGACTTAAAAATATATATAAATTATAAAAAACGTATCTATAAAAAAACCTAATATGGATAATAAAACCTAAGAAGTATGAAAGTTCATGCTAGATTAAAAAAAATCACCAAAATGTAAAAAAGTATCATCTTAGGTGTGATCTAGGTTGATCTAATAATAGTTTGGTTTGGTAAATTGGACTAATTTCAATAACTACTTTAGAAAAGTATGTATGAACGAGGATTGTATTTAGCTCTATGAGAAAACAATTATTAGCTTTGCTAAAATCTAAAGAATCAAACTAAAATCTACTCAAGAAATTTGATATTTCCTTCAATAAATGCCTTGGAACCCTTGATGATTTTTTCTTCTAAGGTCAAGTCCACAAGTCTCAAGTCTATATTCATAGATTCATTTTTGAAGTGAAGAATAAACCCTACACAATGTAGATTTTTTCTATGTTGTTTTCTTGAAAAATTTATTTCTACTCTACCCCTTTGTTTGTTCTACACCTTTCTTATATTTGAATGCTAGCGTTATTTAGAAATGCCTTACTAGGTTTGTCATTCTATCGCTAGAGAACTTGTTCTTCAAGTTCAACTAGTGAGTTATGTATAAGGAAATGAAAACAACACTTAACACATGCATATGATCGTATGGTACTTGTGTAAATCTTGATTTGTTTTACAACATCAAACTAATTTTTTTTTTCCAGTACGCCAAGGGTATCCCCGCGACCCAGTCCAGTGACCCAACCCGCCTTACCTTGGGCTTAGTTTTATTGCCAAGTTAGGGCCAGAAAGGGGCGAACTGAGGCGAGACTAGTCCCCTAGGGAGAGAATCCAGAGCCTGCAACCAGTCCTCCCTCTTAAATCCGAGAGGGAGTCGAACCCAAGACCAATGGGGAGCAAACCCACCACCCAAGCCAACTCACCTACGCGTACGGGCTAAAATAATTTTTACCCTTAAATGTGAATGATAATACTTGGATGATTTGAAAGGATAGATGTTAGTATTTGAATTTTTAAATTGAATGCAATAAATTCCTTTAATTGTAAAGACATGACGACATATTGTGTAAAGTTATGTTTAGTGTACTTTGGATAACAATGGTGCAAGTAAAAATTGAAGAAATATTCAACAATTTGGTTCTCTATATGACATGAAGAATGCAATTCCTCAATCTGAAAACCATAAAAATGACCTTGCACATTAATAAAAAAGACCAAATTAACATCAAAATCATATACATTAAAATATGTATTGATATAGATGTAATAAATGTATGAAAAAAATGTAGATATAGAATGGATCAAGACAATATTTATAAAATTGTGTAACATGAATAAATACATAGACGATTATATGATATGAAAAAGTCTAATCCTTAAATAAAATTTATCATTTATCAATATATCTAATATAACAATAAATATATAATAATAAAAAATTAAAGCAAATACAATAAAACACAAAAGCATAGGAGAACAAGAATATAGGTATAACTAACTATTTTCAATACTTCAATACATAAAGGACATGCAAAATGATATGATCCATAAAAACCAAAGATGAGATACTCACCAGACTGAATTTTTTATAAAGACTTGCAAAAGCATGATTCCAGTGGAAAGTATTGTAAACCACGTCCAATGATTGTAATGAGTGAGGAGTTTGTACGCATTCGTTTTTTCCTGGCATTTGTATTCACTTCCTGTCAAGAAAAATACGACAAATGAAGAAGAAACTTATCACCGGCTTCGATTGGTCAGGCCGGAGTTCAGCGAAGAAAGTTTTGGTTTGTTTAGTGGATCATTTTAAATGTTTATTAAAAAATAAATATGATTTCATATTGTTTCTTCGAAGAGATCCCATGAAATTGAAACTTAAAATATGCTATTTAAACTTGATCGTCATCTCGCAATTCACGGAGAGATCATCTCGTTTACATGGCCAAAAAATAGCCGGCAACGTTGGCCCTACCCTGGATGCTGGCTGTTTATGGGGGCAATGCGAGGGAGTGTACAAATAGATAGAAAATACCCTTCAAAAAATATTCCACACCTATTATTCCAGATTTGAGCAATATCTCATTGCTGGAGGTTTGCCCTAGCTTATCTTAGATGGAATATAGCTCACCCGTGTATTGGTTTTCTGTACTGGTTAGTTGTATCTTGCTCTTGTTATCTGTTTTACTATGGAGAAGGAAAACCAAAATGCCTCCTCTTCCACCCGGACCACCTGCCTGGCCTGTTGTAGGAAACCTCTTTCAGCTGGGCAAAAAACCCAACGATTCACTATTTGCCCTCTCTCGTCAATATGGCCCGTTGATGACAGTCTCTCTTGGCATGAAGAAAACCGTTGTGGTCTCAACTTCTGCCATGGCAAAGGAGGTGCTCAAAACCCATGACCATAACTTTGCCGGGCGGACCCTCATACAGGCAATGAAGGTACTTTCTTACCACAAGTCCTCACTAATATGGGGTCAATACGGACCCTACTGGAGGAAACTCAGACGTATTTGCACTACAGAGTTCTTGTCTCCCAAGAAACTCCAAGCTTCTCATCATGTTAGAAGAGATTCAGTCTTCGAAATGATTCGATTAATTTTCGAGGAGCACTGTGTGAAGGGAAAGAGTGTGCCCATTGGGGTTACAATGAATCGCACGGGCCTGAATCTGATAGGTAATATGATATTTAGTACAAAGGTATTCGATCCCAGTAATCCTGATTGTGTTGAGCTCACCAACGCTCTTACATCATGGGCAAAGCTTTGCCAAAAACCTAATTTGGCTGATTTTTTTCCATGGCTTGGGTTTCTGGATCTCCATGGTGTGGGCCGTAAGATAGGAGTCGAGTTAAAGCGTGCTCAACATTGCTTAGATCTATTCATAAGCAATCGATTGGCAAGAAGCAGCACAGAATTGGGTAATGAAAGGGAGGCGAGAAAGGATTTTCTGGACTCCTTGCTAGAGCTGAGAGATCAGGGAGATCACGATCTATCTCTTACCGAAATCAGATCAATAGTTTTTGTAAGTATTAGAAGTTTTTTTTTCTCATATTTCAAAGTTTATTTGGCCTCAATGTAAACAGCAGGGTTGTTTATTTTGGCCACTTTTCTTATGTGGGCAGGAGCTTTTGGTGGCCGGTAGTGATACTACAGGTGCGACACTAGAGTGGGCAATGGCGGAACTCATTCATAACCCACACACAATGAAAAGGGCCCAAGCAGAACTGGAAGAAGTTGTGGGTCGAGAGAGAAGAGTGGAAGAATCTGATATGGATCATCTGCCTTATCTCCGTGCAGTGGTGAAAGAAGTGTTTCGTTTGCACCCAGTTGCGCCTCTTCTGCTCCCTCACAGAGCGGACAGCTCTTGTGAAATAATGGGGTTTGTGATCCCCAAAGACACGCAGATTTGGGTGAACGTGTGGGCAATAGGAAGGGATCCTGCAGTGTGGAAGGAGGCCTCTAAGTTTATGCCAGAGAGATTTCTGGAGGATGAGAAAAGTAAGATGGACTTTAAAGGCCAGGATTTTGATCTCATACCACTTGGAGCAGGAAGAAGAATATGCGTGGGGCTTCCTCTAGCTGATAAAATGGTTCATTTGATTTTGGCTTCGCTGATCCATTCCTTCGACTGGAGTCTTCCTGATGGAATAAGTGTGGAGGAAATGGACATGAGCGACGTGTTTGGAATTGTGTTGAAGAAGCGTCTAGAGTTGCAAGCAATCCCCACACCACGCCTGCCACACAGCCTATATTAGTACTTCCCTAGAACCAGTCCACATTATCAATGTCTAAATTGTTTATTTTGTGTGTAAAAATTAAGGATGATGATTAAGTTGTGGTGTTGTTGTTCTTGTCATTAAGGTTCAAATTCTATTAGGATTATCATTGAACCTTTTCTTTAGATATGAAGTCGTGTGGTGTGATCCCATGGTATAATTCAAGATCGTTTAATTTCAATCATTAGATAATATTTCTTTCATATACATTTCACGTTTCTCATATATCTTTTTAATGTTTATATTGGACTCATTATTTTTAACATTTTTTGGTTTCTTATTTATACTTTTTAGTATTTTATTCATCAATATTTTTCATAATACACAACTTGAGATACACAATATAAAGGTTTGGGCCTCTCCCAATGTAATATATTTGGGAACTTGAGAGATACAAAATATAGATATGATTATTTTAAATTTCTTAAATACAGATCAATAATATTGATATCTAAATATGAATATTTAAAAAAAAAAATTGTTACAATTTTCTAAAATTTACATTAATTTTAATTTAAAAATATTTTTCATTCTACATAATTTTTTAAATATATCTATTTTTTTAGTATTTTGTTAAAACAATGACATTACTATATAACATATATTTTCACATGTCTCAAACATAGACCTTTATATTTGCTAGAAATATATATTTAATAGAAAACAAATATTAATATAATAATTAAACAACAAATATAAAAAATATTGTTTTTGAAAGCTTACTCTAAGGGTTGTGATCATACAAAATCTCTTCTCATACTAACTTTTTATTATTATTGTGATTATAATCAAGGACCTTTGTTCATAGGCCCTTTCCCATATTGTATTGCTTCAAATGTCAAAATTTTCCAAGAAAATACCTTCATTTGAACCCCATTGACAAGTGAAAGTCCATGCACCTTCTAATGAAGATCCTCTATTTGAAACTATCCAATTTAATAATTATTGTATGTTGACTATGATGTTATCGAGGTTGCCAAGAGATGGACCTCAAAATATGGTCAAGGAACTATAAGTTGATATCTAGCATTTTTGTATGTTGATGTAGAGACAAAAACTACAACACAAAGAAATTGACAGTAGTTTCCTTCATCCAAGTTGAAGCATTTAGAGATTACTTATAGGAAATCTAGGTCACCAAAGTCAAGAAGGAAACCAATGTCAAATAATATATATCCATACAAATAATTACTATCTTGATCATTTCCTTTTCAAAGTATTTGGCTCAAAATATAACATTTCAATCCCTCTCACTAGTCATCACACGACATTGATGATTGTTTTTCTTTTATAAATAGTGTTTTAATGAGAATATTATTGTAATATATTTATCATAGATAAGAGAATATATTTTTCACTTGGAGAAAGTAAATCTTTAATCTTCATATGCTAAGAATATCATTAACTTTCCCATAATGACAAGAAGCAGTTATAGAGCTAATTGAATGTTACCTACCATGTCCTCTAGATGGACTTTCATACCCCTCAAATCACTTGCTAAATATAATGTGGTTCTTTTTTAAGGTAAAGTGCAAGCACATAGATATTATATTAATTAAAAGAAACATATAAAAAAGAGATTATTAAGTTTGAAAACAAGTCAAAAACATAGAGAGCCTAGCTCCATCTGTGACTATCTTGAGAAATAGAGCTAGTGGAGAAGAAAGCAACCCGAACCAAGATAAGGAGAGCATAGCTCTTACAAAACCCAGACCCGCTATAGCTCCTAACTAAAATATAAATTATAAAGATAGAGAGCCAAGCTCAATCTACATCAACTACCTAGATTGAGGTAACAAAATTTGGAAAAGTAGAGAGCTATGCTTAATCTGCAAGGACATCTTAACAAAAATGAAGAGCATTTAAACCTTAACAAAGAGAGCTTCACCATAAGATATAAGGGACAAAATCCAAAACCAAAATCTAAAGCAAAACACATGAGAAAAAGGGCAGACGAATCACAACATACCATCAGATTTGGGGTTTATTTTCCCCCACACCTTCATCGTTCACCGAATCCCTTTGAGCCTGTGAGCCGCCAATACTGAGACCACCCCCTTTCTGAGATTCCTCCCCTTGAAGACCCACAACAAATTCTTTCGTACCCCTATACTAGCATTCTTTGGAGTGAAATTCCTTGTGTGCATGGGAACTGCCTAGGCTAAGTCCAACATCACATAGGGCTTGTGATTCACCTACTCTAAATCCAACAAATAAATCTTTCGGACCCCTACAAGGGCAATCTTTAGAGTGGATAATGACTAGTTTTGGGGCCAAAGGGTGGTGTCACGTGAGACGATATAGGGCATAGAACAAGTTGGAAAAGGCCTGGAAGCTTCAAGAAAGGAGGCATTTTCAGAGAAGTCACTCAACTCCCCCTCAAAAAATTTGTAATTATTAGAATCCAAGGTGATTTTCATGGTATTATAGATTTTCACATACTAGGGTTTCTTTTTTTAAAAATTCCTAGGTAAAATACCCCCACCCAGCCTTTGCCATTGAAAAGATCATATTTCTTTACTACCCTTTTTAGACTATCATGGGGAAAAAAGTCATTCTTGATAAATTGGGATGCTACTTGAGCAACAAAGACCCATCATTTTGAATAATGTCAAATGCATTAAATAGAAAAATGGAAACCACCTAGGAAAGGTAGATATTTTGGGGAGCCTTAGGATATATTACCTCTTCTTCTACTATAATGATGATAGCATTGAGAATTTTTCTACTATCCCAGGACAAAATTTGTTTCATGTAATCTGGAGTGAATGAGATGAAAGTTGGAAACTCCCACCTAGAGAATGGAACAATAATTTTTTGATTAAGTAGCTTGTACTCCATTTCTCTGTGGAGACAAAGCCAAAGCAGAGTTTCAAGTTGCAGACAGTAAAGTGTAGAGAGAACTCAAAGAGCCCTAGATTTGCAGAGAAAGATATGAAAGAAAATTTGCAAACCCAGAAGTGGGCCAAAAATGAAGCATGCAACACTGTTAAAGCCCATATTCCCTGGATACACACAAGCCTTAGCATGTGATGATGGAAGAAGGTAATAAATTCTCACAAGGGAAGGATACAATATGGTAAGGATTATAAATGACATGCTTAGGAAAGACATGCCACATACCCTTCTAAGCACATTTCACATGGAAGATCATCCTTCCCAAGTCCTTCAGATTTTTGAAATGGTACCATGCAATAACAAAAACTTGCCAAATGTAATGGATGATACCAAAAAGGGCACATTTCCAAAATGGGTGCCACCATGAAAATCATCAAATAGAGATAACAGGGAGATGAGCTGTGAGTGGACACGTGGCCAAATGCTAATAGGAGCTATTCGTTGAGGGGATGGGTCATCTTTTTACCATTAGGTCCTGCAATAAAACAAATAGGTTAGGGAAATTCAAATTATTGAGGGAATTCAAATTGATTTCTCTCAAGCAATTGATACCGAAGAGATGTCGTTTTGAATATCTCTGTAGCCCCACCAAAAATTTCCATGCGCGAATCCATAACCTCTATTTGCGAGACAATTTTCCATTATATTTGCTTCTCTCAAATAATGATAGATAGAATACGGTTGAAATTTTGGAAGAAGAAGCGAAGTCTCTTTAAGGATGTAATTAACATTCCAACTAGGAGTTTTAAATTTCTTGAGAACTCAAATAATATTCAAGGCATCTCCTTCTATCACTAGATTGTTAATCCCATATTCACACGCCACTCACAGGTCATACACTAAATTTGTTGCTTTTGCCACATTGTTGGTAGTATTTGGGATCCTAGCCGCACCTGTCACTAAGATTACACCCTTGGAGTTACGAACAATAAAACACACCCCTAAGATGCCAAGATTACCTTTGACAGTTTCATCAAAGTCCATTATCCAAAAAGGGTAATTAGGAGGTTTCCATTTAACATCTCTTCTCCTACTCTTCCCACTAGGATTATTTAAAAGGATGCCTTTGAAGGGGATATAAATTCCCTTCCATTCATCCCAAGTGGTAAAAGGAGAATCTAAATTTTTGGATATTGATGTATGAGCTTTAACAACCTCTGAAATAGACTTCTCTATATCAAAAATTGCATGAGAGACATTATTCTTTTCTCCCCTAAAAATCCTCCTATTCCTTTCCCACCATAAGTTCCAGATGAGAATAGTTGGTGCAACCTCCCACAAAGAAGAAAAGAAGGAATCCTTATACAATCTCTGACATACTTCAAAAATCATGATTAATTTAGAGCAAAATGGACCAAACCAATGGAGTTTGAGACAAAGTCATGACTAGTATTGGTATGCAAAGGACAATTTAAAAGAAGATTATCCACTGTTTCCAATTCAATATTATGGAGAACACAATGAAATGGAGGAGAGATTAGCATGTGAGAAAGCCTTGCACTTGTGAGAATCCCATCCTTAAGCGCAATCCAAGCAAATGTTGTTGCGAAAATGGTGCCTCAACCTTGCACTTACACGAGGTTACTATTTATAGTAAGTTTTCATTTGAGCACATAATGGTACAAAATTATCCAAGAAGCTTGTGGTTGGTTAGATAAGCGTTTCAGTAAAGTTTCGTTGCAAGATCACAACTAGTTTTGTAGATATTAAAGTTTATGTTTTGGAGGGTGCGATTAAAGGTTTAAACTTAATTTTGGGGACTTTAGACCCTCCAAAATACTTTATAAGTGGGAATAAATGGTGTAGCAGTTTACGATGTGATAAAGCACTTTATGATCTTTTCGGTGCTTCAAACGATTCGTCAATTAGACACACGAATCACAAGTTATGGCCTCTGAAAGTTTGGACTCCTGAAATAGGAAATATAAAATGCATCGGACACATAAATGAGTTGTAAAAGGGAGGGACATGTTTTGATGTGTGTTTTAACACGTCATAAGGCATATAGATTGGAGATAAGGTCGGATATACTTTATTGGGTGGTTTTAGCCCATGGTTTTGTAATACCGTTTGATGGTTTCTTGTATTGTATCTCCTATATATGAGGTGCGTGAGATAGAGGTTGTGTGAAAGAGTCTTATGGCTATTGAGTTACCTTTGAATCTCTGTTTAGTGGTACTCCTATGAAGAGATTTCTCTGGAAGTATATTGTAATCTGTAATTGATTGCTGAATAATATATTGAGTTTCTTTTGGAGTGTGGGGTTTTTCTCCCGAAAGGGTTTTCCCCACGTAAATCATCGTGTTGTGATATGAATGTTGTTTATGAGTATTTTTGTTAAGTTTTTGTAACTGTTGTGACAATCTGTAAAAGTTTTGCATAACCCTCCTCTCAAGGTTAGTATAGGAAGTTGTTTCGCCACTTAACTTCCTTACAAGTGGTATCAGAGCTTGATCACCTTTGGTTTTAGTTGTGGGTTGTTGGGTTTTTATGAACTAATCTAGATTTGAGTGGGAGCTTGTGCATAAGACACTTTTTGATCTTGTTGCAAAGAGTTTTAGATGGCAAGTTCATTAGGGAGAATAGAGGTGGAGAAATTTAATGGAACCAATTTTAAGATGTGGAAGCTAAAGATGGAAGATCTGCTAATAGATCAAGATTTGTGGGATGTTGTTGATGCGAATGTCCAAAGACCTTAAAATCCTACTGCAGTGGCTTAGTATGATGTTTTGGACCAAAAAGCCAAGGGTGTAATTAGAATGTGCCTAGTAGACTCTGTTCTGATCAATGTCCATGAAGAAAACTCTGCAGAGAAGCTGTGAACTAAGCTTGGTGGAATGTATCAAGCGAAATATTTATTAAATCATATTTTCTTGAGGAAGAAATTGTATTCCTTAAAGATGGAAGAGGGTGGATGAATTGCAGACCACCTAGAAGCATACAATATGTTGGTGGCTCAATTGGTATTTAACGGTGGTAAGATGAACGAAAAGAGAAATGTCAGATCTTGCTTTGTTCTTTGCCTAATTCATGGGATTCTCTTGTTATGGCTATTGGTAGTAATTATATTATTTTGAAGTCTGAAGATGTGGTGGGTGACCTACTTGGTGAAGAGATGCGAAGGAAGGTGTCCATCAGTTTGAAGGAAGCCCTAACTGTTCGTGGAAAACCTAAGGAGAAAGGCAAGAAGGATGAGAAGCACAATAAGTCCAAATCCAAAGGGAGATCAAAATATCCTGGAAAGTCCAAAGTCATTTGCTGGAATTGTAGTAAACTAGGTCACATTCATAAGGACTGGAAGGAAGAAAAGAAGAAGAAAAAGAAGAATTTTGATTCTGATTCTGAGTCTGAGAAGGAAGACGGTGATGCATTCATTGCAACTTTGGCGACTCATGCAAGTAATGATGCTTGGTTAATTGACTTGGGTGTATCTTTTCATGACTTCCAATAGTGATTGGTTTTCTGAATATGAAGAATTTAATGGAGGTAAGGTGTACTTGGGTGATGATTCACATTTAAACATTATTGGTCAAGGTAAAGTTAGAATCATGTTTTTTGATGGTAGAATAAAAAGGATTAATGGTGTGTTGCATATCCCTGGATTAAAATGAAATATGTTATCTGCGGGCAAACTGATAGATGTGGGTGTGCAGGTAGTCTTTTTTGAAGCAGGATATAAGATGATTAAGGGTGCTAAATATGTTAATTGCTAGAGGTGTTAGGTTCGACACTTTGTATAAGCTAGAGGCATACACTATTGACTGTAATAGCACTTCTGCAAAAAGTAAATCTATGGATACTTCGTCAGAAGATTTGAGGGTTTCACCTTCAATAGATGGACATGGATTTTCAGTACCTAAGGGTGCTCTTTCTTCTGAAGCAAAGTTACCTGCAGAGAAGACTATGTTATGGCACCAAAGGCTTGGCCACATCGGAGAAAAGGGTCTAAGGACCTTGAAAAATAAAAACCTCATTGAAGGTTTGAATGATTGTAATCTTGACTTTGATTTCTGTGAGCATTGCATTTATGGAAAATAAAACCGCATTCAGTTTTACTCAAGTTCTCATAAAACTTGTGGTGTTTTGAATCTTATTCATTCTGATCTGTTTGGTCTTATAGATGTTCCTTCAATTGAAAAATCCACATTTTATGTTTCATTTATTGATAATTTTAGTAGAAGGACATGGATATATTTTTTAAAGAGTAAATCTAAAGTTTACAGTCGACTTAAAGAATTTAAAGCAATGATTGAGTTGCAGATTGGAAATAAAATTAAATGTTTGAGGATTGATAATAGTGGTGAATTTTGCTCTAATGATTTTGAATAGCTGAGAATATGTGTTGTGGTAAGAATTTTATGCATTGAAAATGACGAGAATGGGAGGACAAGAACAAACCAAGTCATTAGGATATTGGAAGGAAAATTGGAGGATAATAAGGTTAGAATCTCTCACAATTTTAATATTTTTAGAACATGGAACAAAATGAGAGGTACCTAGAAGTACTTATCAATGATCATTGACAAGAGAAACTTTGGAGATAAGAATTGTAGACAACTAAAATTGTCTTGTCTAATTAAATAAATATTTTTATTTATTTAATTATTTAAGCCTAATTATTGTATTAATTAAATAAATTTTTATTTATTTAATTAATTCATTAATTCTCTTCTAAGCCTTTCCTCATTTAAATAAATACTTTTATTTATTTAATTGATCCCACTTCTTCTATTAATTAAATAAATATTTATTTATTTATTTAATTAATTAAATTTAGCCTTTTCTACCCTTGACACATGCCATCCATCTCTTAATTTTTACACTACCTACCCTCTTATTATTTTCTTATTTTCTTATTTTCTTATTTTCTTTACCTAACCTTTAATCCTAGCCGACCATTTATCTTTTACACCTCTTAATCTTATCCCTCCATTTCCTAAAGTGTCTTCTATATAGGGTATGTGCACAAAGATGGTGGTAAGAAAAGTGGACACCACCCAAAAAAAACATGGAAAAACAAGCAGTGCGTACGTGGTTTTAAAAATTAAAATTCCCGCGTACGCGCTTAGGTTTGTTCTTCCTGAGCCTAGAGAAGATAGCGCGTACGCGCTGCTTTTAGGAAAATGAGCGCGTACGCCTGGGAAAATGAGTGTGTACGCACTAATAATCCAAAAATAACTGCATACGTGGTGCCTGGTAAAAAAAGATTTTTTTTAAAAAACTGGGTCTCATTTACCTGTGAATAGTGTGTTTTTTACTTCGTTTTTTACCCATTTCTTCTCCTAAACCGCAAACGGGGTGCTAGATTTGTCCTCCAAGATATGGATCAAGGTTAGTTTTTGTTTATTTTTGTCTTTCTTTCTGATTTATTCAATTTTTTTTACATTTTGAATTTAATTCATTAATTTTGATTAGGTTTTTTCATTTTTTGTTTCAAAAACCAGATTCTTCTAATCCAGAACAAGAACAACCAAATGCACCTCCTGAAAACCCACAAGAACAACCAAATGCACCTCCTGAAAACACACAAGAACAACCCCCAATTCCTCCTTTTGACCGCACACCCGAAACACAGGAGCAATTAATTAATCAGTTAGGACAAAATACGTTTAAAATCAATAGACTAATTGTTAAATTGATAACTTCTGAACTTGAGCATTATCAATCCCTCGCCACTAGCCTAGAAACATTATCAATCCCTCACCAAACAAATTACCAAATGGGGAAGCTTTAGGGATAGGTGTCGTCAATTCTATGCCGATGGGCTATCATATGATGGAGTAAAAAACAAAAATATTACTAAACAACAAATATGTGCCCTTTTCGTTGATCCCAAAACTAGTTAGTCATTACCTCTTAATGCAAAGAGGTTTCCCATACATTGGTGTACCAATGTGCAGATGAAAAATCTTTCTTGGCAGAGGTGGTGGATGGTCTTTGATGATCCTCCTTGTAATAATTATGAGGTGCCATTATATTTTTTGAGAAAAGTATATTGTGAGTTTGTGCTCAATGTGCGCCTAAACTATTTTGACATGAGAGAGTTCCATGGTAGAGGTGGTGGCTCTACCCAAGATAGACCTCAAGCCCGTAGGTGATTATCCACGAAGAGTCGT
The DNA here is from genome assembly GCF_030272615.1 of Cryptomeria japonica. NCBI lineage: Eukaryota > Viridiplantae > Streptophyta > Pinopsida > Cupressales > Cupressaceae > Cryptomeria > Cryptomeria japonica. Next base: position 550,169,387 of record NC_081410.1, on the reverse strand, counting down.
TTCCCCCTAGCACCCAAACCCAAGGTGCATCAGGCTGTCCCAGTAGAGATGAAAGAGTCGATGGAGCTATAGACTCTTCAGGCAGCCACAACATTGACTGGTGCCCTCATCCAGCATGGGACATCATTAGCACACCCTATTGTATTGGATGATGAGCCATTAGGTGGTGATAGAGAGCCCATCCAACATATGTGTGTCAGTTCATTAATACATTTGGGGTGAAATTCCGACGGAGGTTTCCGACGGACAAGGAGCATTGTGTGAAAATTTGATTTTTAAAAAAAAAAATGCCTGTGTTCGTCGGAATTCCGACGACCTCGAGCATTTTATTTTTAAAAAAAAACACAAGGCATTTTCATTTTGAAAGCAAACCGAAGCCGTCTTGCCTCCCTGCCCCCCCCCCCCCGCCAAAGCGATCTCTGCACAAGCAAGGTAATTCCGACGACCTCGAGCGTTTTATTTTAAAAAAAAAACACAAGGCATTTTCATTTTGAAAGCAAACCGAAGCCGTCTTGCCTCCCTGCCCACCCCCCCTGCCAAAGCGATCTCTGCACAAGCAAGGTAAGAACTCTTTGTTTTTCAATGAAGGCAACTAATTTTTTTTCGCAACTGGTTTTTTTTTTCGAATTAATCCATTTTGTGCATATCCTGCGATCTTAAAATTCCATGAAATGACATCTCTTTGAGGTATTCTGTCATACAGTTCACATGTCATGTGTATGCTACCCCATTTTGTGATTAAAACCCCCTTCGATTACACTTTGATGTTACCCCATGATTGGAATTGGTTGTTGTGTCTTCGAGTTCGGGTGTCCAACCAACTATTACTTCCCGAAACTATTGCTATCCCACCCTACCTATAGTTTGATAGTTGTACAACCAAAATCGAGAAACTTGCCATTCCATATATGGATGGAAGCTAGAACCGCTAATCCATGAACAGGAAGGCGGGTAAACCATTACCCGGGGATAGATAGAAACTAGATACTGGACGAGGAAACCAGGGGTGGGTGGATATTGGGATTGTTTGTGGTGTTTGAGTTGGGTCTATGCCTCAGAGTTAGGGTGAGGGCCGAGGAGGGAGGAGAGGATGTGTATGTGAGGGGAATGAGGGAGATTAGTAGTATGAGGTTTAGGGTAGAGATTGGTGATTCCATTTTCAGAGGTTATTGAGGAGGGGAATGTGGGGAATAGGATTAAATAGGTTGTGATTGTGAGAGTGGGTGAATTGGATTAAATAGATTCACCTAAGAGAAAGTAGATTCACATAATGATAGGTGGATTTTCCTAAAGATGAAGGGATAAGACTTAACAAAAAGAGGACTTAGGATGATGACAAGGAGGATTCATTTAAGGATATGGCATATTCACCTAAGAGATAGTGTATTCTCCCATGAATATGGAAAAATTATTGATTGGTGGAATGACATACTAGATCAAGGAATGATACAAGGGTAGATTCACCTAAATATAGGGTAAATTCAGCTAAAAGGGTACCCATGAGATTGTATGGATGGTGTATTTGGATACAAGTATGATGAAACCATGCTTGTGTATGATGAAACAAAGTCCAGATCTCTATTATAGGTCCAACATAATATCTATTATTTGAGACACCATTTTATTAGCATATCCAATTAGGGTAATTTATGGGTTTAATTATGGATCATGTTGTCTATTTCCATGCACTATTGAACTTATTTGGATGTATTGTGATTATTTTAATTTTGAAGTTATAAATAAATTATGTTTGTACCTTAGAAAGGGTAACTCCAATTGATGTTTGGGCAGTTTATTTGAAAACTTATGGTGATTATTGCCCTATGTTATGTAATGGAGTTATTTTTACACTAAGTAATTAACTAGAAAAATGAATTTGTATTGTTGTACAAGTATGATGAAACCATGCTTGTGTGTTTACATGTTTGTGCATCCTATTGAGAACCAACCTCGCTGTTGAGGAACTCAATAAATGTGGTGTTAAGTAGAAGAATGGAAAACCCAAGAAGCTATGGTGACATATTGTGGCATTAGTAGGGATTATCTCTATTGACCACACCTTTCAAAGATAGTATCCCCTAGTTCTCCTCATATAATGGACCATTGGATGGCTCATAGTGGTATCCTATCCTACATTTATCTTGATGGCATTGCCGATAGTTGGTATGTGGTTCTTGGTACGGGTTTCCTCTTACCCTATTATCTTATTTATATCTTTGTTCCAACATGTGGAGATTGATTTTTGTCATGCTATGATGATTTTCATGTTTGCATGTGTTTTGACATTATGCAAATAGATATGATGTCACACCATACTTATGTTTTGATATAGTGTAGGTGATGGTTACATGTTGTTGATGGTAGCGATTTGGGTTCAAAGACACAATTCCACACACACACACAAATATTTGAAGATGCATTTTATATTATTCCTTCTTAGTGGCGACTAGTGTTGGAAGATTTGCACACATGTAGAGAGGAACTCATGTTAGATACAATAGGTTGTGTTTGATAACATATGAATGTGCCTCATGATGTATACATATAGCTTTGGTGTGTGACATGCATGCACATTTTTCCATAAGACACGTTGCTGTGTGGCATGTGCCCTATGCATGTCTTCTTTGTGAGGCACGTTGCTATGTGCAATGTGGCCCTAGGTGTGTCTTCTCTATGAGGTGTATTGCCATGATATGTTAGGATTTGTAGTGTGCAGGCCACAAATGCATGCATGAGGGACTATTATTATAGTCATGTTTTTTGGGCATGTAGCCTAGGCATGTCTTCTCCATTAGGTACATGGCCATGTCGTGTGGGAGTTTTTGTGTTCATGCCACAAATGCACACATGAGGGACTATTATTGGAGTCATGATGAATCTTCATTTTATTTAGCCACAATTTCTAGTCGTATAGTTATGTAATGTGCACTTTTAAGGATTGTGAAGTTTCCTTCGATTATTGATGATCTCTCATCTTTGTTGCATGGGCCAACAATTTTATTTTATCTTGTTTGAATTAGTTTAATCACTATTGTGAGTTTTCTCTATTGTGTAGTTATTGTGGCTATGTTTGATTTGCTATTGGAATTGAACACATTTATTTGACTTATTATTGTTACTATTTTTTCTTTCTTTCAATATTTATGGTCTTTGGTAGTTTAGTGAAACTCTTGCTATTTTTAAATGTTGCCTTCTTTGTTGTGATGTGATTCCTCACCAAGATCGACATAGATAACCTTGGATGAGTGTATAGAAGGAATCAAACATTGGGAAAATCTGAGGATAGGGGTAAGTGTTTGTTGTATGGGTAGCTACGATCCACTTGTACATTCTTAGTGATTATTGACGGCTATGTCTTGGAGCTGGCTAATCCCATTAAACAAACAAGGGGGAAGTCATACATAATCGTATGGATCCTCCCTAGTTGTGTGTGGATTCAAGACCATCATTTCATATGGTTCTTGGTTACTTTGTGAGACCATGGCATCCTATTAATGCAATATGTGAGCCTTGTATTGTTATCCCTACAATGTGGATGAATAAGTGTATGTTAAAATAAATGCTTTGCTTAGAATACTCAAAAATGTCTCTCAGAAAGTTTGCAACAGGCAAACTTTTAGTAAGAATTTGCAGACACAATGCTCAAAAATTCACACAATCAACTACATTAAATACGTTCTCTATTAAGTTCAATGGTTTTGGTTCGATTTGTAATTTTTGTGAAGCTTTTGCACTGAAGTTTCCATAGCCTGATTTTTTTGCCTGTGAAGAAAGACCATGTTAGACAATATCAGCGAAGAACAAAATAAGGAGACAATTGCTAGATTATGGTCTAACTTGAAAAGAAAAGGTGATGGGAAATGTTATTGTCCCTGCAAAATTTGTAAGGGCTTAAAGACTAGAAGACTTCTAATCAAAATAGCTAAGAAACATTGTAGGTAGCATGGTCACATTGAAGGGGGACATGATTATCATCCACTGGTAAGTTGTTCATTATATCGTTTTAACAATTTATATACATAAGAAATCACTTGATAATGAGATCATGATCACGGTTTATTTATGTATATAAATTTTATATAGGTGGAGCACCCTAGAGCACATGGTATGGATCAACAAAACCCTGAGAATATGGTTTTTGAAGTGGAGGAACATTGAGGTGTGAATATCGAAGCTGAAGATAATGATCCCATGGAAGATGACGATCATGCACCAGAAAACACAATTGAAGATGATGGTACAAATACATTGATCCATGACACATTTAGTACTGGCACAGCTGATCATGATGATCAGGATGACCTTGATGTTCATGATTTACCTCTTCTTGAGAAGGCATATGAGCCCCTTTACAAAGGCTCCCAGACAACTCTTCTCTCTATTGTATTGTTGTTGGTGAACTTGAAGGTTATGAATGGTTTATCCAACATAACAATCTCATGTATGTTAAGGTGTGTCATACATGTCATTACAATTAATAAATGGTGAATCATGTACCATTAATATTCTTTATATTAACACCTCAAACTTTTTTCTTTGTTGTAGATTGATAGGTGAGTTTTTCTTACCACCATCAAATATTCTACCTCGCTCATACCGAGAATTATCTGCCATTATGAAAGATATTGGAATGGAGTATCAAACAATAGATGCTTGTCCCAATGATCATATTATATATCATAAACAACATGAATTTGGAACAGAATGCCCTGAATGTCATATCAGTAGATATTGAACAGATCAAATAACAAAAAAGGTGCCTCGCAAGGTTCTTCGTTATATTCCTAGTATTCCACGTATGCAATGATATTCAGGTGCACTAGCTTGGCACAATTTATGGATTACCATGCACGCAATAGAAGTTGAGATGACATTACTCGAATGCTTGTGGATGGTTCAGCATTTATGGACATAGAGGAAAAGTGGCCACACTTTAAAGAAGAACCTCGTAATCTTAGGCTTTCATTGGCAGCGGATGGTGTCAATCCATTTGGAGAGTTGAGATCTATTTACTCGGTGTGGCCTATTTTTGTTATCAACAATAATATTCCTCCATGGATGTCAATAAAGAGGGAGAACATAATGTTGGCAATGATTGTTCCAGGTATTTTATCATTTAATAGTCATCTACATTTAATTATAAATATTGCAGTAAAATGGTCATAATAATTATGTAATGTTTTTGTTCATTCCACTAGGCAAGTACCAAGTTAAAGATATGAATGTATATATTGAGCCTTTTATTGACAAGTTGCTGGAGTTATGGAATGGTGTGACCATGTATGACATCTCTAGACCAATAGGACAAAGACAATTTCAATTCCATGCAATGCTTGTATGGACAATACATGATGCCCCAGGGCTAACACATTTTTGTGGTACGTTATAGTGTTCAAGTTGCGCATGATAATTATAATTATAAAAATTAACAGATTTAATAGAATTATACATTATCTTGTAGGTATTCAAACAAAGGGAAAATTTGCATGTCCAGTTTGTGGTCCAAAGATGAAATCCCGTCATTCAAAAAGTTTAGGAAAGCAAGTGTTTGATGAGTATAGGCACTTCCTTCACAAAAATCATAAGTACCAGAATACTGAAAAACATCTTTTCAATGGGAAAGAAGAGACTACATCAAAGCCACGAAGAATGACTCCTCACTTATGGAAGTTGGAATATAATAGAATTAATCGTCAAGGTAATGTCATTCCATCTAATGGTTTATGTTTGGAATTTGAATTTTTCTATCGTGTTTTGTTTGCTGATGATGTAATTGATGATACTGAAGGTCGTCAAGGCATGGATGGCCACCTTCCAAAGGGACTAAAAAGTTATCCCAGACAATTCAGTAGGTTGCCTTACTACGAGCAGCTACAAATTGTGCATTTGTTTGATACAATGCATATTGGAAAGAATATAACAGAGACATTATGGAAAATATTGGATGGAAGGCGTGACAAAGAAAAAATTGTCAAAATTTGTAGTGACATTGTGGAATCCAATCATGCAATGAAAAATGTCATTCAATCAAATAGCAATGGAGATCAGATTAATATAAGTGCCCTTCCTTGGTTATTAACGGAGCAGCAAAGCAATTCTATAAAAGAAGTCATATGAAAAATTCGATTTCCCACAAGATTTGCTGCGAACATAAACAATCTCATATCAAAGAAGAGTGAATTTGGGCCAGGGATGAAAATGCATGATTGACATACCTTCATTAAGGTAATTCACGTTCTTGTGTATTTACTATATATTTGTATACTGCGCATGTACTTTTCATTGTATTATGTTAGAAAACAATGAAAAGATCATTTTATAATTGTTGCAGTACATTCTACCTCTATCTCTCCCAGACCACTTCGACAATAATATCAAGCAAGTCATATATGATCTTGGAAAATACATGAGGTAAGTAGTGATGTTTGTTCAATTTGTTGTATAGATATTATATTTGCCATTTGTTTTACTTGTTATGCAATATATTGTATATTATTTTGTAAAGTCTCGTTTATATATTTTTGCGTCTTCAATCTCTTTAATTAGGTGGTTGTCATCTAAAGAAATCCACAAGGAAGATATAAAATATTGGAAGAGAAAAATCCCTCATCTAATGTGTGAAATGCAAAAGAGTCTACCTTCAACTTTTTTCAATGCACAAGAACACTACCTCATACACCAAGTTGAGGAGATCGAATTGTGTGGACCTGTACACACTAGGTCAATGTGGATGGTTGAGAGGCACTTGAAATTTTTGAAGGCTTTGGTTTGACAAAGAGCACATCTTGAGGGTTCTATGGTGGAGGGATATATGGTATACCAAACTATGGTGTACATTACTGAATATCTTCCTAAGTTTGCAGCAAAAATCTACGTAGATCGCATTTGGGATCCCAACCCCATTAATAAATTTGAAGGGGAGCACTTGATGGGGAAAGGTAGATTGAAGAAAGTGAGAGGTAATTATAAGATGTTATTGTAGTAAATTAATTCTTCATCTTCTAAATAAATCAGTTGTAAGTGGTCTATTAATTATTTGTACAGTTGGTCAGGAGTGGGATGCGCTACATTTGTATATTGCAAACAATCTTGATTGGATGACAGTGTGGATTGAACGATGTCAACATTGTGGTCGCACATTAACATGGGATGGTGTCGCTTCATTGGTTAAAGAAGCTCATCGTAATGGAGATTCCAATGTTACACAAAGGGAAATTGATTTAGCATATGGTTTAAGAGATCAACAGGTACGTATAATTTTATTAATCACCTGTATGTTTATCAACTCATGATGCAATAATTTTAATATGTTAGACATATTGCAGGTCAAACACCAAAAGACTATGTGCTACAATGGTCATAAATTTTGCATGAAACAGTTGGATGACACGAAGAAAACTTGTGATTCTGGGATAACTGTAGTCTTTGAGGTGACCAATATTTCATCTAGAAACGACATACATCCTCAAGTGTCTCAAAATCGATACTATGGCATTTTGGATGATATACTTGAGTGTGACTTAAATTCCTTCAAATTAGTTCTGTTCATCGTCAAATGGTATATGCTACGACTGAATATAAATGATCCTAATAGAACTGATATCGAACATGATAATGGATTTACAATGGTTAATACAAGGTCATTTGAACGAGTTGGGGATGAGCCCTATGTTCTTCCAAGTCAATGTGAGTAGGTATTTTACTCGGAGGTTCCACATAAACCAGGTTGGTCATTTGTTGTTAGACATGATCCAAGAGGAAGGCCGATAATGTATAATGTGATGGAAGAAGAAGATACCGAAGAAGTAGAAGATGATATAGATGATCACGATCGATAGTTACTCAATGATGTTCCTGACGGAAATGTACACGAAGAAGAAGCTGATGATGATGATGGTGTTGCTGCTAATGATGATGGTGATGGTGATGGTGATGGTGATGGTGATGGTGATGGTGATGGTGATGGTGTCGGTGATGGTGATGACGATGACAATGATGAACACAATGACGATGACGATGACGAGGAGGAGGAGGAGGAGGATGATGATGATGATGATGATGATGATGATGATGATGATGATGATGATGATGATGATGATGATGATGATGATGATGATGATGATGATGGTCATGATGATGAGTTAGATGAAGAAGAAGATCAATGACATGAATGAAATGTATGAGATGCGATTATTATATTATCTATTTAATATTGATATCTTGATTGAAATTGATTTGACTTATATGGTTACATAAATAATTCATATGTTTTGAATTCTAATGCCATTACTTAATTAATTCATGATGCACCTCTAGCTATGTGATAGATGGTGATTTAAAATACATATGTGATGGATTACATTCTTATGATGATACATGTGACATTTTTTGAACTTTGTGTTTATTTATGGAATGTGGACTACTTATTAGCTATGTGATGGATGGTGATTTATGATACGTATGTGATGGATTACATGTTTATGATGATACATATGGGATTCTTATGATGCTCAATTACATATATGATGATACATATGTGATGCTTATGATGCTTATGATACTGCAGTATTTATTGTTTATCAAATTACAAATGTAATGCTTATGATGCTCAATTGTTGGTGCAGGAACCTGAACCCCTTTGATAAGGATCATGCACAGTCTCATGGATCGACAGGTATAAGTCAATACACCTTATAGAAATAATATATTTTTAAAAAATTACAAGAAAAACAAACTTCCTCAATTTTTCAAACCTCAACATTAGTAGCAAATCTAATCTAGTTATCAACACTTGAGGCCCCAGTTGGACTTACTCAAATTTTAATCTCAACATCAACTTTATGGTCGACTTCTTCATCAATATTACCCTCATTTGCAAAATATCTCTCTCATTACCAACTAAATCTCTCATTTGATGGTGCACAAGTATCACCAAATAGGTATTTGTCAGATGTGTCTTCCTCAAGTGAGGGAAATGCAGGAATAGAAGAGGAAAGTGAGACATGTAGTAGATCTCAAATAGGGAGATCAACTAGAGGTCAAAAGATTAGAAGAAAATTCAATAAACGCATGGAATTTTTTCTTGCTCAAGGGGGGTCATGTTCTTATGATGATGAGACCAAAGGCGACATTGAGATGCCCTTGAGGTACAAACATCTACTGAAACAATGTGTACCCAAGGAACTTCCTCCAATAAACACTGATTTTTGTGTTAATGAGAGGATATATCGCATAGCACCTTCGTCGTTACATGGTTTGGGCCTATTTTCCATGGATAGCATAAAGGTCTGTTACAACAAAGTTGCTGAATTGATGGAGTTTGTTGGACCTTGTTACAATTATAATGATTGGATGCAGATTGTTCGATATAAAAAAAGTATGCGTAGGTATGCACTGTCAACCAATTATATACAACAAAAAGATAATGATCAAAGTAAACGAGTGGCTGTATACATTGATGGAAGGCCAAAAGCAACAGGGAATATTGCAAGTTTTATAAATAGTACACGACCTGGGTCAACTAATAAGCAACCCAATTGCATATTTGAGGCACGTGAGGGAAATTGTGTGTTTGTATGTGCAATAAAATCAATAAGTGCAGGGGAAGAGCTGCTAATCGATTACAATTTGAATCGTATAGATACAAACAAAGTTACTATCATGGGGGTGGTACGTACTATATATATACCATTTAAGCCAACTTCCAATTAATGAATCCAATAAACCATTGTATTATTAAGTTTTTTTGCTAACTCTATTGGTTTCATTTCGCTAACGTTTTTATATTTTTTCTTTGTCACAGGGCCACATGGATCCACCACATAGCACAGATAGGGGTGTAGGTCCCGACACTTCTACAGAGCAGGTAAACCTCATTGTAATTGTACAAATTAGATAGAATCAAACTGTTACATTATGATCTTTTCTTGAGTGTTTTGAAGTAATTTTGATAGTGTTAATTATATTCTTGTCACAGATGGATGTTCGGGATAAGGGAAAGGAACCTGCAGTACCTCAACACCTCCATAGGGATGTGGGGCGCTCGACAATGTTATGCGCTGATGACATCGCACTTAGTGCAAACTCTATGCAATTTGTACAAAAGAATATTAGAAAAATTAGGCAAGAGATTGTTGATTTGGTAACCATAAGTCCTCAGACTGATGAGATAACAAAGAGGGTGCAACTATTGTTGACGACAATGGAAAACTTGCAAGTAAGCAGTAATGAAATCTTTAATCATAACAAAAGTTCAATAATCGTTTATATTTTTATCTCTTTCATGTCATTAACTAAAATATGTATGTGTTGTTTTTACATAAATTTATAGGGCCTCATCATCCTAGTGGCGATGATCAGGGTATTGCGAGTAGTTCAGGTGATGACCATGTTCTATATATTAAAACCACTCCTTTGGACTTGTGAACTTGCTTTTTTAATGTTTTACATATTTAATGTATTACTCTTCAGGTGCTGACATGGGTCCGAGGTCAAGCCCAACTGTATTGCCGACTGCAATGTCAGAAACATGTAGCATGCAGACATCGTCTGTTGCACCGGCTCATGTTGACCCGCCCACTGGTGGTAGATCCCTCTTTTTCTCTCTCTTTCGTTATGTGTTTATTACCCTTGAAGTGTTCTTTCTTGGAGGCATTTCATAGTGGATTCATTTACTGTGGTAGGAGATGCACATGAGGATGCGCCAAAGGTGAGTACTGCTGATAACATACCATCATTTCCTAGATCTTCCCGTATTGCTAGTACGAGAACGTTGCAGGCCACATTGGTGGTGAGCGATGAAGAATTGATTCCCTTGAAGATACAGAAGGTTCCAGGTACTTTAAAAATATTATTATATATAGTCTAATTATAATTTACTTACTGATCACTCATTTTGGACTAATGATCCCATGTTTTTTTTTGCAGGAAATGATGTTTTTTTTTGCAGGAAATGATATTTTTTATAAAAATCTTAATGACATTTCATTGCAGATATTTGGGCCCACCATACGTAAAAGGTGGAATATCATACGTGAACTAACCCTTATCCACTATTTTGATTTCATATCATTGCTAGAATAGTTTTCCTTTTATCCATTTCTTGAACTATATCAAAGGTAGCTTCATTTTCTTTCTAAATCTAATAGGTTTGTTTTTGCTTTAAAGGTGGAATGACCAAGAAAAAAAGTTAAAAGATGAACTCACAAACTGTATGGTAGAGTTGTTTGGAAATGACACATTCGACAAGACTAAGCTCCTGGAAAAAGATGGCACATATCTAAAGTATGTGAGGGACCAATACAGGACACATTTAGAGAAGAACGTAAAGTATGAGCGTCCCCCCGTGATTCCAGAGAGGGAGTGGAAGGACCTAATTTTGGATGCAAAGGAGAGAATTGAAAGGAAAAAAGGAAATACACCACCAGACGCCAGAAGAAGGTATGTGATACTATTAAGAATGTGAATATGTACTAATTAATCATTATATTTATATAATCTAACATATTTCAAACTTTTCATAGATTGAGTGACACATCAAAGGCAACCAAGGCAAGACAAGAAAAGCATGGGCAACACAAACTCGACTTTGGTGGTTATATGAAACTTGTCACACAAATTGTAAGAATCGGTAAATTAAGTATCACATCAAAATATTTATAAATTGTAAACAATTTTTTTTTATCAAACAATACAAGCAAAATTCACAATACTAAGCAAAAATGCATGGCTCTGAATTCAATAGAGCACCCACGGAAGATGACAAGAGAATTGGCTACCAGCAAGGCTATATAGCCATGGCTGAATGGCTACGAGAATTGAGTGGGCAAACACGAGATTCTGATGCATCTGTCACAACGGTAATTAAGCTAAATGAAAATTATTTCAAATTGAATACTTAACCAATAATCTATTTGATGTTAAGTTTCAACATAAAGTGACTATATTTTTTTTAAATAAGCAAGCAATGATAACACTGCGTGTGACATTGGAATGCAGCATGATAATCGTGGAATAGAACCTGTACATGAAGGTCCGGATGTGCATCCTAGTAGTGGAGGTATTCATTTGCTATTCAAATTTTTTTATGTAATTATTAATACAATTAAACATCTTAAATTGAAAATTAGTGTAGTAATTAATGTAACCTTTATTGTTAATATTTTAGAGCATGTAGTCGGTGGTGACCAAGTGGAGCGTGATCCAGATAGACAACATCAGGAACGTGATGTTCCCCAATCAGGTAAAGAGGACCACTGTTATTCCTTTAAACAAATTTAATTGCAATTGGTGTATTGATTAATGTAACGTTTCGTATTTCAACTCCAAAGGATCTAGAGGGTGCTCAGCATGTTAGGTTGATGCTAGACAAAATGATGTGGAAGATGATGTGGCCCCATCAGGTAAAGAGTGTAACGGTTGTGTTCTTTAAATTAATGAAATACTTGTAACAATAATAAAAAAATGTTTTGAATTTAACCCAATTCTTTGTTATTGCAGAGGACCCCCCTTTGGTTCAGCTTCCTTGTCCTTTTTATAGGACTAGGCATACATTAAGAGCACGAGAAGAGGGCATAACATCCGCAAATCGGGGAAATGATGAAGAAACCGACGTTCCACTTAGTCTTTTCATAGCTTCAAAGAAAAAACAAAGAAAGAAATGATTGTAATCTACCCTATTTGATAATGACTGATTTTTATGTGTAATGAATGTAATTATGTGCTAATGAATGTTCATGAATGATATGTGTTGATGATTATTGACGAATGTTGCGTTTTAATGAAAGTTAATGAATTTTATGTGTTAATGAACGTTATGTGATAATGAATGAATGTTATATTTTAATAATAGATGAAAGAATGAATGAAAGAATGAATGAATGTTAGATGTTAACGGGGAATTTAGAGTGATGTTAGGGGGGGGGAGGGGCCAAATGAGCTTCCACCTTCATGTGGTTGGCCCTGTTAAGTAGAGAATATTAAACTATTCTCGAAACAAAGCAAAGCTCAATTATAAGATGTGAAATGTTTGAAAGGTGAGAGTCCACAAACAGATGTGAAATGTTTAAGTAGGCCTCCCAATGAAGTGGATCTCATAGACACGAAGAATCTTATATAGAGAATCATTGAGAGCCCTTGAAGAAGCAAATTTGAACTTCGATGAAACAATACATGTTGGAGGAATATCTTGCAAGAGGAAATCAAAGTCATTATGGTGTCATCTAGATCTGAAATGTGGTCTACTTTTCAAAAAAGTAAAGATGCTTGATATGAATGTGTCCTAGTGGGGTGAATCTAGAAAACATATAATCCTATTGCAAAGAATCATGGAAAGTTCTAGAAGAAGTAACTTTTAATTTTGAAGTAGCAATGTGTACAAGAGATGTTCTCATTTGTAGATGGAGTATCAAGAGGAGGATCACTAGTCCATGGACCATGTGATTGTTGTTAAATACCTATGCTTGTGTTCATAGTCACTTGGTGTAGGAATGAATTCAATGAGATAGGGTAGGAGATCCTACATAATGTGATTGTGGTTTCCCCATCAACCTCTACCATTGTGATTAAAGGGGTCTCAATCATAGAAGGGTGGATAAGGTAGCATGGATAGGGAGGGCAGGTACAAGTTTACCCACTAAGCACACCACCTCATATGGATGGCGGACTGCCACATGGGGCCAAGAGGGATGGTATATCCGCTCTTGGGCTTAGCATGTGGACAGCTTCGGGTGCCCTATCATGTTTCTCATCCAAGCCCTATTATGTTTTAACTCCAATTATGCATTATAGATATTGTGTAGTTCACATAAAATTGAAATAGTTATGAATATATGCTATCTAAACCTAGTTGAAATGGTTGTTCTATGAATTATACTTTCAATACTTGTCTAACATGATTGCAGATTTCAAAAATTATTCTAATACCCTGATGGTATTGTTTCTTCATTGGGACTACTCACATGCATTCGAGGACTGCTAAACTATCATATTCACATAATATTGTCTCAATAATAAAAAGAGAACCCTAGGTCATCTTTACCATTATATGCTTTTGATCTTGCAACTCTACGACTGCAAATAAGATTTTAGTGGGATTCTAGGACTTCTCCTATGTTTTGATTTTCGCTTTCTCCATTGGGGCTATATTGTTCTAGGGTCTTAAACTAAGACAGTGATTGTCTCCTATAGCTTCATCCCTAGTTGTCATTTGTATAATTTGATGCCAATAAGGACTGATATGCTTCTCCTTTCAGTGAAGTGTCATAGTTCTTTGGACTGCTCATACCATATTCTAAAATTTTATGAAAACCCTACAATGAATGACTCCTTGACTATCATCGTTATTTGTATCTTACCATTGTGGATTTGAGTCTTGATTTGACTATATGGCTTCTCTCAATAGAAAATTGTTTAAGGCATTTGTAACTTCTAATCCATGACTTCTCATCAAGCTTTGGCACATTGAGATTGGAACAGGGATCCTATACACCATCACTAGAGATTATCAACAAGAGAAGATTCACCTATTGATCCTTTGAACTGATAATTCTTGATTGCCTTTTTGACTCATCATGCTTTGTAATGGTGATTATCTTATTTATGGCTTGATGGATATTGATCTCCCTCTCACAAGTGTTTCAACTAATCTTTGATGAATACAAACCCTTCTCTTTTGTTGAGTGCAAATATCATGAATGCATTTATTTTTCCTAACTATCCGTAATGACATTTTCAAATATCTGAGACTACACTTAGGCCTGTTGTCTCTTGATTCTTCATTGGACTGTGGTTTCTTTGATAGTTCTTTGCAGCTTTATCTTTGAATGGTCACTGTCTTATTTGTAGCTTTGTATTTCCTTTATGGTGGCAGACCTCATGCAATGTTTTCACCTTTAAAACCAACACTAAACCTTTCAACAACCATCTTCATAGACAGTTTGATATCAAATTGTGATACAACATTAATCATTTCACCACTTTTATCAATTATATTTTTGCATGCTTAGTGTCCATGCCTTCATTATGCTTGAGTTGATGACAGCTACAACTTTATTACTATCAAATATGCTTCATGATGTCTTGTATGCATATGACATAATGCTAACCTATTTATCAGTGCTATAGACTTTTCACTTTGTGTCATGGCATCCTTTTATCTTTCATCAAGATCTGGGGGTGAAGAAAATAATTATGACACTAAATACCTATGACCTTGCACTATGAACTGCCTTTGCACATCTTCTAGAACTTCATGGGCTATGGAAATACTGTGATTTTGACCTTTCATAGCCTTTTGATTCTTTTTTGGGCTGCTAGATGGTTGTCTTTGATCTGACTGTAGACCTTGGTGCTTCATATTTATTGTTCTCTCTTGAAAAGACTCATATTAGGACCTCTATTCATGCTTTGACAGTGATACTTGACATTGTCATCTCCATATCATGGCCACTGTCATTCATCAAATCTCATATATTGCTGCTCTTAGTGTTATACCTATTAGTTATCCATGTTGAAGACTCTCACACACCTTCTAACACTATCTTAGACTTGGCTTTTGCTATTTAATACAACATAAGACTGTAATGAGGCTGCTATGTGTCATTGATTTGACAATTTCTAATGTCTGGTAGATGACTTTGATGCTCTCAAATTGTTCTTGAGGCTTATATGGCTTGGTTCTGATCCTTATAAGCTTTTAGACTGATTTAGGCACTATGATCTCACTGCAAATTTATCATTTATTGGTTGTTCTTTTGTTGATAGTGACATTTATCACTACTTTCATCTGAGGCAATCACTTCTTGACAGTCAAAAGGTTGCCCATCAATTAGTTTTCATTGTCTTTAGCTTCTTGAGACCTCTTATTTATTGATAGAGAAACACAATAAATTCTTCAATAATCAATCAAACCTACTCAAATAAAGAAGGAGCTTCTTCTAAAGTTGACAATGATCCCATACTCTAAGAAGAGGATTTCCATTTCTTATCCATGTTGATTGTTACAAGTCCTATGAGCTGTTCACGTGGCTATAACAATGAATGTTACTACAAAAATTCTAAAATCCACCTTTCTATTTCAATGTAACCCTATAACTTGTAATTTTCTGTTGTGATTGTCTTTGTGTTTTGAACCGTAAAAAAACTCTTATCATTGTCTTTTTAATTCAAAACCTTTCTTCATTACAAGCTCTAAGTAATCTATTCCTTGCTATACTTATGATTATCTATTAATGCTATTCAAGAATTGGGGAAAACCTAGACACTATTATCAATGTCTAAACCTTCTAACAGACTACTCTACTAGTCCTTACTGTCATTGTTATTTTGGTGGAGGTTGGACTATACTTCATTTGAAACAAACAAACCATCCATACAAATCATGCTTTCTCAAAAATGTGAAATCCTAGACTAGAGTAAAGAAGATAGCTAGCCCAGACATGAAATGCTTTGAATGTTCCAGACACGTAGCTACTCTTTGTTAGAATTTCCCTTCTAATTTTGCAACATGTCATGGTTCTCCTTCTACATGGCTATCATACTGCACCTTCGACTAGAGCTTACCAAACTGAATACTAGGGTTTTCTCCCATCAAAAGTGGAGTCCTCTACTAATGAACTTGAGATCCTCATCTTTACCACAGGTCTATCTTGAATTTTGATTGACCTTAGTTAGAATGGGCATTGAATAGTCTAAGAAAATTACCTCCAAAATGTTAAACTCAAACTTCAACTCATGAATTATAAGGCCACGCAAGTTTTTATTTCTCTTTTGATGAAAGTTTAGCTCCCCACTTTAAAGATTTTGACAGTATTACCATAAAACAAATGTGACACCTTTGAATAAATTAAGGCTTTAAAAACCTTAATAAAACTTGGAATGAGCTTGAAGCTTAGAATATGAAAAAGAACTCTAACAAAGAAGTCTATAGAAAATGTGTTCCGCAACAGAAAGGCAGATTCAAATTCAATTTTGACATTGCTCCAAAGGACAACGCAGGTATTGCAGGAAGTGGAGGACTCATTATGGATAGTGAATGTAAAGCCCTTCGCATTATTAAGCTTTAGCCCTCCACTTTGGCATTAGGGGACTAGAGATAGAAGAATGCTCACTCCTTGTGATCAAAGGAATGCAAAAGAAGGGAGTGACCAATAGGAGGTTATATAATATTAGAACAGTATCAGTGCTAAGCACAGACATAACTTTTGCACATTGTTATGAATAGGCAAAGTTGGCAAACAAACCAGCAGAACTCCTCATCTCCAGAGGAACCCTTCAAAGCAATCAAATAATTTACTAACGTCATTACAGAACTATCCAAAATCAAACACTGGATTTCACTTATAAGATGAATAATTTCAATAATTTGAGCGAACAGCCGTCTATGAGTTCATCGCCTTCATTCTTCATCATTTTGATGTCTTTTGTACATTGGAAGGTAATTCTTGACCACCATACCTCAATCTTGACCTATGCTACCATAAAACCCTACAACCTAGTCATGTTTACAATTGAGATCTTGGTGACTTGATCACTTAATACAGCTTAATCATGCAGGTCTCATCTAACTCTGACTCCAACACTTAAGCAAATCAACCCTAGCAACCAAGTTCTTTGGGAAATATCTTGCAACTTGACAACATGGGTAATGATGGAGGAATGGAAGGTGAGACCTATAGAGGTGAGAGAGAGAGAGAGGGTGAGAGGAAGAGATAATGACTTGGAGAGGGTAGAGAAAGAGAAGTAGAGAGGGAGAGAAGAAGAGAGGGATGGAGAAAGAGACCTAGAGAGGGGAGAGAGAAGAGAGATAGTAGAGAGGGATAGAGAAGAGAGATAGAAGAGAGATACCAATGTCAATCTTTTTCTATAAATTTTTTTTTTTCCGAAAAATCGGCCTACCGTCAGAATTCCGACATCAAAGGTAAAAATTCTGACAGAGGAGTGTCGTCAGATGCACAACATCCTTGTTGGAATTCTCCTGGAGGCCGTCGTAATTCTGACACCAAAGGGTTAAAATTACGATGGCCTCCAAGAGAGTTTCAACGAGGATGCTATGCATCCGACGACACTCCTCTTTCGGAATTTTTACCCTTTGATGTTGGAATTCTGATGGTAGGCCGAGATCGTGACGGTATTCTTTCTGGGTAGGAGCATCCATGGCGTTCGTCGGAAAGGTTGGAGCCGATGTCGGAATTGCGACGACCACAAGGATAGTCGGAACTTTTGACAAAAAGTTTTCGATGGCTTTTTTTGTTGGTAGTGCGACGAAATTGCGTCGGAATGCCGATGATTTGCCGTCGAAATTTTGACCCAAATGTACTAGTGGTTGCTCGGGGATAGATGATGCAGCCAGTATAGATGGATCCTCATCTCATTTGTGCATGATTTGCAGGAGTAGATGTCAGGCCCACACGATTGAGGATTTCGCGCTGACAGATGAGTTGATGGACATGGTGTTTTCCCATGAGCCACAAACATAGGTGTGTTAATTTGGATTCATAGCATTTTATTTATCAGTCACTTTAAATGTTTAATTACATAAATGAATTTTCATTTATACATCGATCTAGATTGAGACAAATAATATGCATTTCAGGATGCAGCAGCGGTGTCCCATACTCCTCCCCCAGTTATTATAGCTGCAACTTCGAGGCCTGAGGTATAAATTTTGTAACATGTTAAAATAGAATAGTAGACTTTGAATTCAAAAAAATACAATATATACTAACTATCTTTAATGCTTGGTCCAATTTCTGGTTTGTAGGTGTTGATAGGGGATGAAATGTCCCAGATTGATGACATCACGCTCTCAGCGATCGATTTTGGCCTAAAAGGCTATACAGTATCATATATTGTACAACCCTTTTTATGTATTGTTTTGATGGAATATGCAAGTCATTTCATTTTAGATTTTTAAAATTATGTTTAATTTATTATCTGTACTAATATCTCATGTTAATTTTGTTTTTTTAGGGTACCCCCTCCGCATCTAGGGCTCATCCTAAGAAAAAGGATTCCTCAAAGATGCCAAAATGTAGGAAGAAGGTAATTGAACACATTTTTAGTTGTACAATTGTTTGAAAATGTTGAAATCAAGTATTAGTTGGGGTTTGTAGATTGATTAGTGTTTTTTTTTATCTATTTTACATGTACAATGGCCATTGAGCTATGTGGATTTGTTGAATGTTCCTGATTCGCTTGTGGATCAAGAAAGGGCGAAGGTATGTATCTCTACTTTATTTTCTTGATTTCATGATTATATGAATGCGTAAATGTAAACTTGTGATATATTATAATCTTATAATTTTTTCATACAGGAAATATCCATACCTATTTCATCAATGGCGAACCCTCCTCCTTGCACTAGAGAAGCATCTCAGGATCCGGTACACTTTTGTTTGATATGTAAAATTAATAATTTTTAACCTTCAATACTTATCATTATATTAATTGTATTTAATCTTTGAACATGTTTTGTATAGGTAATAGCGACAGTTTCTAAATTGATGGTGAGCCATCCTCAGTCCATGGGAGAAGCATCTCAAGCACAGGTACGTCATTGTTCTCTATATTATAGCTTTTATGTGTTTTTGATATATTTATGCTAGTACATTATATTAATTGTACATTTAATATACAATAGACCCCTTCGCGGTACGACCATAACGTGGATCCATTTAACTATGTCTTCAAGAAAACTCCTAAGAGTGACAAGGAGAGGAGACAGAAGACATTAGCTCCTAGATCAGCCGATGAGGTAATCTACATTTCAATTTAAAAGGAATTAAAGTTAAATGCATAGTTATGTTGTTAATTGTGAGCTATTTTCTACAAAAGAATTCTAACTTGGCTTTTGAATTGTGGTTTTGCAGCCATCTACAAAGCCGCATACTGCATCGAAGAGGCTTGATTTTGATGATCCACCACAAGTTTAGGATCGTATAGTGTTAGTTTTGGTCATAGAATGACCAATACATGTAGATATATTCTATATTTTTATTGCATATCGATTTGGACATGGCATATGCGACATTTTTGTAATACTTGTATTGACTTGGTAGACATGCCTTTTTTATATATATAAATATCGATATTCGATCCAATAAATGTGTACTGAGTTCATTATTTTGTATTCGTTGTATTTTGAGGTTGTCCTTTTATAAATTTAAATGAATATTTGCATATGTAATAAACAATATGAATATAAACAACAAAAATATATGATATAAAACATTGCAATCGTGGAATATGATTTGATAAAATTTCTAAAATGTTGAATTAACCCTACAAAACTCCTTGTATTTAGTTCATTATTGTGTATTCGTTGTATTTGGTGGCTGCCCTTTTATAAATTTAAATGAATATTTGCATATGTAATCAACAATATGAATATAAACAACAATATGTGTTTGGTGCGAGAGCACCCTCACGCTCGCAATGGTCAAATTTTGACAATTTTTTGGACTTAGGGCACTTGAGAGATCGCATCGGTATGGTATGAATCTTGAAATTTATAGGGTTGCATGAGGCTCCTCTACAATATCCTGTCTCGGTTTTTGACGAGTCAAAGCTATTTTCAATTGGTAGCATTTTTTCACCTGCTGCAAAAACCGCCAGTTGCATGCAATGCAAAGTTGCCAGATTGGCTAGAATTGATTCGGTTCATCGTGTGCACAAACCGACGTTGCGAGCACATCTAAGTGGGAAATTTTACACTAGGCATGCCCCTATCATGCATCCCAAAGCATCAGAACGTCGAGAGTCATACCGTACCGGGGCGATCTCTCAAGTGTCATGAGTCCAAAAAATTGTCAAGAATTGACAGACTTTTTCTTCCAATCTAGGACACATATGGTCGATCCATTTAAACCTGTGGGGTTGCGTGAGGCTCCTCTACAATGTCCTCTCTTATTTTATGATGAATCGAAGCCATTTTCGATTGGTAGCATTTTTTTGCCTGCTGCAAAAAGCGTCAGTTGCATGCAATGCAAAGTTGCTAGATTGGCTAGAATTGATTTGGTTCGTCGTGTGCACAAACCGACGTCACGAGCACATCCAGGTGGGAAATTTTATGCTAGGCATTCCCTTTTCATGCATCCCAAAGCACCAAAACTTTGAGAGCCATACCATACTGGGGCGATCTGTCAAGTGTCATGAGTCCAAAAAATTGTCAAATTTTGACGGACTATTTCTTCAAATCTAGGACACATATGGTCGATCCGTTTGAACCTGTGGGGTCACGTGAGGCTCCTCTACAATGTCCTCTCTTGGTTTTTGATGAATCAGAGCCATTTTTGATTGGTAGCATTTTTTGCCTGCTGCAAAAGTCATCAGTTGCATGCAATGCAAAGTTGCAAGATTGGCTAGAATTGATTTGGCTCATCGTGTGCACAAACTGACATCACGAGCGCATATGGGTGGGAAGTTTTACAATAGGAATACCCCTGTCGTGCATCCCAAAGCACTGAAATGTTGAGTGTCATACCCTACCGATGCAATGTAGAAGTTGCTTGATAAATTTTTTGACATTTTTTTTTGACAACAATGACAATTTTTGCTCAAATTGTATCTAGTCTCAATCTATGACCCTTATGACCCGATAATGACTCAAATAATTCTCCATGATTATACAAGAATCAAGAATGCTCATGATTGACTAGGGACACATCACATATACTCAAAACATAGTCACAAAACATTGACACACAAAATAGTCACAAAACATTGTCACATATTATTCAAAAATTTGCCTCTAAATATGGTCAAATCAGCTCTTGGCTATTTGATTATACAAAAAAATGTCTTACAAATATTCTCATGGGATTTTATACAAAATTTGGCATTACAATATGTGTGATTCAACTCATCACCATTTTAATATACAAATCATCTCATGGGCTTTTATACAAAATTTGGCATTACAATATGTGCGATTCAGCTCATCGCCATTTTAATATACAAAATTTGGCATGTACATATGTATAAATCAGCTCATTTCCATTTAAATATACAAAATTATGCCCCTAAACATGTAAAAATCAGCTCATGGGCATTTATATATACAGAAAACGAATATAGAACAATTCATCGACGATTTATACAAAATTATCAAAATCATTCTACTCTGAACTATAGAATCAATCAAGTGAGCCTTCAGGATCATCTCTAACCCATATTGTGTCAAGTATTGCCTCGTGGTCAGATTCATGAACTTTCCATAAAATCTTGTTATGAGGTCTACCACGATACTTCATCAAATGAATATTTGTTGCAACAACAAGGTTAGAAAAATGAAGAATATGTTTGTGTGTTTCAAAGTCCTCGAACAACCAAACATCAGAATTCTTGATAGGGTATCTCCGAAGCCATGTTC
This sequence comes from Cryptomeria japonica, assembly GCF_030272615.1. NCBI lineage: Eukaryota > Viridiplantae > Streptophyta > Pinopsida > Cupressales > Cupressaceae > Cryptomeria > Cryptomeria japonica. Next base: position 550,147,018 of record NC_081410.1, on the reverse strand, counting down.
CTGTCACGACAACAGACCCTATTGGGTACTCAATACCCTCTATGTCAATGATTGTGGTTGTCAATTTTCTTTTAGGCTCAACACAACAACACAAATAGTAATTTGTTCCTTCTTCATTGTTCTCTTCTGCAACAACTGCATACACATGACCTGCATTTTATAAAGTGTTAATTAATACCAAAAATAAAGTATGATGTACAACAAAATGAACCAAAAAGAATACTTGCAAAAAAATTAACTCAAAAAATCACCTGAATCCACTAGGTCGGATACATGGTCAAAATTCACTAATGTCTCCATCTGGCTCAATTGTAGTGCTTTGGGAATTTGATATGAATCAATGGGAACCAACGATCTACAAGACCATTTGTCAACCCACTCTTGTGATTCACATTCTTACCACAAACAATACATGCATGAAGAGAAAAAAACATACCATATGTCTCGTATAAATTACCAGTGAACTTGAATTTGAACTCATAAATGAGTGCATATCACTCGATCCTGCAATTGTACAACAATATAGATAGTTTTCAATGTTAGATTCAGTGATCAACCAAAAATATCTACGAACCATTGACATACATGGATTACCTAAACCCATCGTAGACTTACACCATAGCACAATTGTTTCTACATCTATCAACTTATCACCACCTTTGTACTTCAATTCTTCCCTAGCTAGGGCTCTTTTCACACATGCTCCTGCACCATCATGCTCTCCCTTACCATGTCCAGCCTCAGTGAAATTCCAAAATTATTGTACACTGCTTGTCATATGCATCCTTGTCAACCAATAAAACATCATTACATTCTTGAATTGTGCGGTGCAATTATCTGACCATATTAAGTGTCGATTGTATCGTATGTTCCTTTCCCTTAAACTATCATAGAAAACTTTAAAGCATCCTTGTACAAACTCTGATGAATGAGTACGATCATCACTTATGTAGAAGTGATACTCTCTTAGAACCTTTCTATCCTCCTTTGTGCTATCATCTGCATGCATGAATGCTATGTGTACAAAAATAGAAACTTGTGTAGAGTGATAATACATGGATTGCACTTCATTTTGAGGTTGTAGTGTATAATTTTCAGCAAAATCAATGATAGAGATAATGGTGCCAAGAGGAAATGTGTTCTTACATAACTTGAATTGCTCATCTAACCATCGAGCTCTATGTGTATGCATTATGTACTCATAAAATAGTTTCTCTTGAAACATTTTCATAAATTGAGCTACACATATATCATTTTTCACTAGCTCACATCTCTTCAAATCTTTTCCATCTTTAACTCCATATGTGACTGTCTTGTATTTTTTGAAAGAAACTAGTTTCGTACCAATTTCATGTGTGCTCTCCAAATGTACACATCTTGGTAAACGTTGCAAACCATCACATATAGCACAAGAACCTTCCAAACAAGGCATCTTATAATAAATGCAACCATCATGTCTACTACATAGCACACTTGAAATAAATTCTCTTACCGACTTAGGAGGTGCTTGTATATTACATTCCTACAAAACATCATTAGTGTGCAAAGTAGAACAAATATGATGAAAAATATCATAATGCATGGAAAATTCAATATGCATCCTACAACAACACGTGGTGCGAACATGATTAATCTTAATATAAAAAGGTTTTGTCATTTCAAAAAATATTTGAGAAATTCATATTTGAGGAAACTTTTGAAGGAATCTTTCATAAAATTTAGTCTGAGTCATTCCAAATAGTGTTTGGCATGTGGCTCATGATTTGTAGACCCAATTCGCCTTCTAACAACATCTCTTTGGTTGGGTGAAACTCTTGTGTTGTCATGCCACAATTTTTCAATTAATGTTTTTAGTGCATCAACAACAACCTTGTCTTTGCGTGGTAGTCTACCTAAGAATGCCCAAAGAGAAGTATTGTTAGGTTCCTCTATTTTTTCCCGCCTCTTTAATTCTTTACTTTATGTTGTTCTACTAATGTTTAATGACTTGCTTGTTTTTCTTATCAAACGATCTTTTTTTTATTTTCTTGCTCATTATGGTTGATGTAATGACGCGTCGAGTAGCATTAAAATCTTTCGTACGTGATTTGAACCAATAGCTTGATATGCATCAAATAGATTTCTCACAATAGTTCTTTCACTGTTACTTTCAGATGATCTTAGGCCTAGAATTTTCATTGTCTCTCTAAAATTCAAATTTTTAATCATTTGAACAATTAATCGACATCTTGCGGTTTGATTTAAGTTATTAAAATAAATTTGCCATATTCTTTTAACCATTCTCCTACAAGTTCATTCATTCATTTTATTGGGCATTGACTTCAATATATTCTCATCAATGTCAATTAGATACTTTGGTTTCCTACGAATGATTCTAGGAGGTGTTAACATTGGTGCATTATGTACATTCAATTCATCAAGTAGAGAAGGTGTAATATGTTCATCATTTAATTGATTATTCAATTCACTATCTTCTTCAATTGCATTAGGTTCAAATGGTAAATCAAATGTCTCTTCTTCAATTGTATTAGGTGCATTATATTCATTTGGTAAATTGAATTGAGATGTTGAGGATGACATACCTTCTTCTCTCATTGTTCTTATGTCACACAATTTCTTCATACGCTGCCTTTGTCTTTCCTTTTGAGCCTCTCGTTGTTCCATCATTCCTCGAGTGTTCTTTCCCATGGTTGATATCAGTTGTCCTAAATAGAATCATATTACATATATATGTAAACAAAAGTTTATAAACAAACAAATAACCATAAATATGCATCTTATCACTATTTTTTTGGAATCAAACTATTAAACAATCATAATACTATTGACAAAAACTAATAAGAACAACAATTCAATCATTTGAAATCATGCAAAAACAAAATGTTCACTTACTTCTATGTATAAAAAAATGATAGAAGTTCCAGTGGGGCCTTCAATGACCTCAAAAACTTCTTTTGAGGCCATTGAGGCTCTTGGGCAACTAAAACTATATCTATAAACCACGTACACACTACATTAATAACCGCATATGCGTTGTTAGTCCATAAAATGTTGACAAGCCCAACGATATTCTTTTTTCCCATTCTAGACTAATAAGTAGCGCGTACACGCTCCTAAGCCTAAAAAATGTTATCACATGGTAACGAATAATGGGCTCAGTACAAGTAATAAGTACCATGTACGCGCTCCTTTTCCTTAAAAAAGTTATGGCAAGGCAGTGAACTAATCGTTCAGTACCTCGTACGCGCTATTGGTAGTAGAAAAGATGTGAATGAAAAGGGGGAGAGAGAGAGAGAGAGAGAGAGAGAGAGAGAGAGAGAGAGAGAGAGAGAGAGAGAGAGAGAGAGAGAGGGGGGATGGAGGGAGAGGAAGAGATATTGAATCCAAGACACAATATGACCCTTAGAACACAATATGACCCCTAACGACATCTAAGGGGTCATAGCATGTCTTAAGGGGTCATATGACACTATATTATCTCTTAGCACACCATAGGACCTATAACGACACCAAATGGTGTCCTAAGGGGTCATAGAACACCATAGGACCCTTTAGAACACCATATGGTGTTGTTATGGGTCATGGGTGTCTTGAGGGGTCTTAAGGGGTCATAGGACACCATATGACCTCTTAGGAAACAATACGACCTCTAATGACACCTAAGGGGTCATATGGTGGGCTAATAAAATGATATATTAAATTTAAATTGATGAATAGAACATCATACAACGAGACTCCAAGCGAACAAACAACGAGGCTTCGCTAAAAACCAAGCGTAAGAGCTTGACATAACCCTAAGACTACTGCCTAAGTTCTAAAACATATGATGCTATTAAATTTGCAAGGTTATAAGACTGATCTTGATTGTGACTATAAGAATTACACACTTGATTTCTTTCATGGGTATGTATTGTTCCAAGTTGTTTGACAAGTGATGATCATCATATACTACCACTCCCATGCATACAACAAACTTTAATTTCTTTAGGTGACAGGCGTTGTGTAACAACATGGGAACTCTCGCATACCCACCACTGTCATTCTATAGGACATCATTTGTGTTACTCTCCCTCTTTCTCTTCCTACCTGTTGTTTCCTTCTGAAAAACATATTGCAGGTACTCTGACTCATCATGTTGCTTTGTTGACACTATTTTCCACATCTACTTTGCTCATTAAAAACACATTCGAGAAGAATATTTCTGTAGGTTTCCTTGTTTGTCAGGGTAATACACCCGTGGTTCAATTTCAAACCCTATTCCTCCTATTAAATATACACACACAAATCCATCAGTCAATTTTCTTAGGAGAGCATATATGATAAAAATCAAAGAGGAAGTTGCAGACAAGAAATAAATTCACTTACTTCTATAGAAGTGCAGACCCAGTTACAGTGGGGTATGGAGGGAGGGAGGGAGAGAAGAAGAGAAAGAGGGATGGGGTATGGAGGAAGGGAGAAGGGGAGAGAGCGAGAGAGAGAGAGAGAGAGGGATGGGGTATGGAGGAAGGGATAAGGGGAGAGAGGGAGGGATGGGGTATGGAGGAAGGGATAAGGGGAGAGAGGGAGGGATGGGGTATGGAGGAAGGGAGAAGGAGAGAGAGAGAGAGAGAGAGAGAGAGAGAGAGAGAGAGAGAGAGAGAGAGGCACCTTGTATGTGTTTGAGAGTGGGAGACAATACACTTACATGTGTATATATATGTTTAATATATTATATATATATATATTATATATTATATGTATATACACATATTATATATACAATATCATATTATACACATATTATATATAGAATATCATATTATACAATAACGCGTACACGTTGTTTATAGTAAAAAGAGCACGTACGTGTTGTTTATAGGAAAACAAGCGCGTACGCGCTGCTTACATGATAAGTACCCCGTACGCGCTTTTTAAACTTGTAGTACCCCGTACGCGCTTTTGACTATTTAGGCTTGGAAATAGGCCTGGATGACAAAGCTACGATTTGGAAGTTTGATTTCTCTCCATTTCTCTCATTTTTGATGTGTTTTATTTTATCAACTTGGTTTATCGGCTTTGTCATCATCAGGTTTACACTTCATCAAGTGGGTATTTCTAAAATTGCCACCATATTTTCACCCATCTTCTAAGCTTTCTAGCCATATAATTTTTTCAATTTGAACAACAATAACATATTATTATTGAATTTCATTTACCAGTGTATCCATAGTTCTCACAGACATAGGTGCACCATTTTTTGAATAACTTTTGATATACTTATCCAAATTTAAAAAACTTTATATATTATTGTAGTGCACATGATTCTTTAAAATTAAAAAAAAATAAATTGTATTTTCGATTTGTTTAGTGCAACTTATGCTTCGCACACGAACAGGTACCTAATTTTCAAGATGTGCTCGATTGGAAAAATCCTAAAAATACAAAATACTCAACAAAAAATTACAAAAAAATACAAATCTTCTAGTGCTCACTCTTAACTATATTTTTGCTAGAGGATTTGTCAAAATAATAAATCTAACTATGAATTTTTTGATGGGCACATTAGACACTATGTTATGTATTTCAGAAAAAATTAGGGTCAGTTTTTCGTGCGCGAAGGATTTGACCCCCTTAATCTTATCCAATTTTGAAAAAGTTTAGTAGTTTTGAAACTAGATTTAGAGTACTACAATATTTGTTCTTTGATTATCTTCATATCTTGAGTAGATGACTTTCAAATTTTGCCTCCAAGTTCAGGTTCACCTTATTTTAGAAAAAAAAGTGTCCACTTATACCCCCTTTTTGACCACCATCTTTGTGCACTTACCCTATAAGAGGATGCTTCTTTCATTATCAATCCTCCCAAGCATTTTTTATCAATATTATGCAATAAAACCTTTTTGTGATCAAGCTATCAACCACATTTCCGTTCTTTGTTGAGCTCTTGTGCACACATAAAATCTGAGAGCAAATATATCAAGCAAGATCAATGGAGATAGGAAGAATGGAGATTTAAACCCTAGTGGACATGTGATGGTATAATCTTTTTTATTTTGTTGATTTGCATTGTCTTAGCTAATCTTCATATGTTATGGTGGATCTTTGTTGTTGTTAGGCTAGGGTTTTGTGGTTGAACTCATTTAGTCTTTCAATATTGTTGTTTCCATTATCAACTTTTCACCATACACAAGAATTAATTGAAAAAAGAGAGACCTCTATAGAATTACTATTTTATTTAACCAAGTATGTTTATGGATTGAGATTAAGTAGTTAAAGTAAGTTTTATTGTAATGAAATAATTTGCACAAAAAAATGAATTAAATATGAATGTAACACCTCTTTTGTTGAACCTCAATTTTTTTAAAAAATAGTGATTAATAATTAAGAGTGAAAAGAAGTTATTTGTAGCTTATTAATCTTTTATATTATTTAATAAATACTCAAGAATTAATCAACAACCAATTCAGGTTCTTCTATCCATTTGGATCACTAGCTTATTGTGTAGGGGAAAAAGCGAGACTAGGCTAACATACCCTAATCCTACCTTTTGACACACATTGTGGAATACGAAAGAGCCTAGAGGTATCACACAATTGGCTACTTTTTTTTGTGAAAGAGAGAGCCACGGGCTACCTATTAGGATTTCTATTCCTTTGTTGTAATTGAAAGATAAAATGATGCAAGTTCAATTCCTAACCCCAAAGTGCAAGTATGAACTAATAACGAGATTGCAGAATTGAGATTACACAATGGAAAGCTGTAAACATAAGGACAAGATAAGAATGCAGATGTGTACTCGGGGTTAAAATCTGAGTGGAAATGTTCGAGACGGGGGTGTGGGCGCCACTGTCCTAATTTTGCTCCTGAAACTGCTGTTTTACAACCTGGAAAACTATCGGCAATGCTGAAAATTGCTGTCTGACAGAAGGACCAGGGCGCTTAGCGCCCCTGTCCCAGGGACCAGGGCTCCTAGCGCCCCTGTCCCAGGGACCAGGGTGCCCCACGCCCCTGTCCTGGTCTTTCGCTATGAAATTTGGTGTGTTGTTCTGTCTTGGTCCACTTCCGTTGGATCTGCAACTTGTGGCGTCATCCGAATCCCGAAACCTGCACTTATATCTGAAAAAGGTATGGTGGGCGGCTATATAGGGTTTTTCCTTAGTCAAACCCCCACTTTGGTGATTTCCACCTCCACGAATAGCCAAGTTGTATTGTAAAAGTAGTGTGTGCAGACCTTGTGTGTGTGCAAGATCCTAAAATGCAAGTGAGCAAACTAGAGCAACCTAGAAAGTAAACCCTAATTGCTTGTAAATGATAATGTAAATGCTCTTAAATCAAGATGCAAAGTAATCTAAAGCATGAATACAAATGATATAATGAAGCTTATGCAAAGACATGAAAACAACATGAAATCATACCCAACCCCAAGGGAGGGGTACAAGCCAATCTTCAGTCGGTGATCCCTTATTGCTCTTCAATGCCTTCAAAGCCCTAAATGGATGAATGAAATTGATGAATGCTTGATGGATGGATGTTGAATGTTGTTGAAGTCTTAAAGATCTGCTCTTTCGCTGCATAGAAGGTCCCTGAAACCAAAAATTCTGATCCTTTCAAATGAAGAAAGAGAGCTCTTATATATGAAACCCTAGGTCTTAATTTCAACTTTTTGGCCGACCTAGAGATTGAATCTCCCGCCAATTTCTTGGGGTTAAGCTTTATTTTATGATTGGATTGCGCTCCTAAAATTTTGGGAAAAATGTCGAGGACCATGTGCACTCCGGGCGCCATGGTCCTGACAACTTTTCACCAAATTTTCAGGGTCGTCGGATATGATAATTTTAGAGAGAATCTCGAAGTTACAGGTGATTTCGAGATGTTTTGACCCCCGAAATCAAGCCCCCAAGTTCAAAATAGGACCTAATTAGGGTTTTTGATTAAATTATGTATTAGAGGAATGAAAGGGGCACACTTTAATGAAAGGGCCCGACTTTATGATGATGAAATATGACCTTAGACCTAATTAATTTGATTAATTAAGTGCTAAAGGGAAAATGCAGTGCAAAATGCAAAATGCGCCAAGGCGGGTGCTAAACTAGGTGTGAAATTGTACTGCTTTAGCAAATGCGTACAATTTACGATGATACATTTAGCCCCCACTTTAGCGGTCATATGAGTACTACGTGTATATGCAAGCTAAAGTATAAGAAAGTAAACATTATTTGAAAAAGGATATATCCATAAGTTTGTCAAATGAAGCCCCCAGTGGTATCTGCAGTACACAGTTAGGAACCGCACCCTACAAAACACACGTTAGATCACAAAATCACCTAATGCTTACTAAGGAAAGTGATGAAATTTGTGAGTAGCTATATGCCCCCCCTGTTCAGCTTGCTTATTAGGGAGGTGAAACAGGATAGCATGTTTACTTACGACAAATTGTGTGAGAGATTATTGATGAGAGATGTTCACTGAAGAGGCTTCATCAGAGCACGTTTTGGAACATCCAAGGAGTAAGGGAATGAAAATATGATTCCTACGCAACAAACGGTTCAGAAATCGCATCTCCCAAACCCAAGTTATGATGAAATGAGTGATAGAGGAAAATTAGGGTTTTGAAACCAAAATGAAAATATATACCTCGAAAGTGACTATTGCATTTGTCACTTTGTTGATTTCTGAGTATTGTTTATTGCAGAGGAGCCCACATAGCCATCATCATGCCTTCATGACAATCGGAGCGTCCCACGAGGATGGAGATCATGCGACAGGCCGTGATTGGCGACGAGCCACTGGACGAGGTGAGTTGACTGAACTTTGACTTTGAGTTTCTGCATTTCTGTTGACTTTGAGTTTCTGTGATCAAATGCGGGCCCTAAAATCTGGCCCTGGGTCCCACCCAGGGCGCCATGGTCCTATCAGGGCGCCATGGTCCTCACAGGGCACCATGGTCCCTGACAGAGCGCCATGGTCCCAATCAGGACTTGGCAAGGGGTGTCAGGGTTAGCTTTCGATGTTCGACAGTTTTCGTTTTTTGCATAGAAGATTTTGATGATTGAGTATTGATTACACTGATGTTTTTGTATCGTAGGGTCTCCCATACATGAGAGAGCACACTGCGGGGCAGATTCTTTGCAGTCTGCGAGATCAGATTCCCCGGCTGACTCAGGCAGAGAGGGATACGCTATCGATAGTAGGTTTGTGGTATGTGATCCTTATGCCGGCCATTCGATTCCATCCTGCAATGTTGATGGCACTTATGGAGAGATGGGATCCTGACGCATGTACATTCCATCTCCCAGTAGGAGAGATGATGGTTACACTTGAGGATGTGTACCGCATACTTCGCCTACCTATCAGAGGAGCTACCGTGACATACACGACTGATCGGTCAATGGAGGACCATCAGAGGGAGCAGATATACTGCATAGGGAGAGTCATGCTGAGTGAGACGAGAGGTCGCATCATGGTCAGTTGGCTCTTACATCCTACAGGAGAGGTGCCCCTTGTGAGACGTCTTATGATTGCCATCATTGCACTAGCCGTCTGCCCTAATGGGCGAGGTACGCACATGCATGGGGGTCTCACATGGTGCATCAGGGCTATGGAGAGACATAGGAGAGCATATGCTTGGGGTTGGAGTATGCTTGCACATCTCTATCACGACCTCAAGGAGTATGGACAGGGTTGTAGATTGATGACATGCACACTTTTGCAGGTGTGGATATTTGAGCACTTCACATGCACCAGGCCTATTGGCTATCTGATGAGTGCGGCTAGCGAGCGACCTAGGGTGTTTGCCTATCCACTTACTAGCGAGTGGAGATTTGGGGATCTATTATATTGGAGAGTGACATTCGATAGATTGACAACTGAGGTGACAGTATGGAGACCATATTTGCAGATGCACAAATGGGATGGAATGGAGAGGCAGCTAGCATGCTTACAGAGGAACCGCCTACTAAGAGGATGATACTCACATATCATAGTCCCATTCTACTTTGACCAAGTACAGAGGCAGTTTGGGCTAGAGCAGTGTGTTCCAGCCGATGTACCTATCTATACTTGACACTCACGAGTCCTTCCCAAACCCAGAGCAGTAGCAAGACCTATGACAGATGATATCGAGATTACAGATATAGAGGGGTCCGATCAGGATGTGGTCACTGATTACTCCGCAGATCCCGGAGCACAGCGCAGGTATCTCTCATTGTTTGTGAGGACATACCTAGGGCCTATCTTTCCACCAGATTACCCGACAGGCCATCCAGGTCCATGGAGACATGGAGACCGAGATGAGGATCGGGGATTCAGATCAGAGGAGCCAGAGGAGGGAGAGGGTCATGAGGAGACAGGAGATCCTGATCCACCCATAGGAGATCAGCCTAGTGCCGAGGAGGAGGAGGAAGGAGAGGAGGATGACATAGATAGAGATGATGATGAGGAGAACGAGGATGTGGACGAGGATGCGGATGAGGATGAGGATGATGAGGAGGAGGAGGAGGATAGAGATGATGAGGAGGAGTCAGATGTAGCTCCCCACCATTCAGGAGATGATACCATAGCCTTAGATCCTCCTCATATTCCCCAAAAGGGGGAACACGAGGCGATACGGAGACCTGTACCCATCGTGCACAGATCATTTGAGCGAGGGGAGCCTAGTTGTTCCCAGTCACAGATGCTACCATATCACGATCCCTACTAGCGCGAGGGAGATCCAGGTATAGTAGGTTTTATATTGATTGATTAATATTTTGATGATATAGAATGGTACTAATACAAAATCTGTTCTACTGCTACAGCTAATGTGCAGGAGTGGCGTTCCTTGATCCAGCAAGCAGTGACAGATATTTCCATGATGACACAGATCCCTAGTTCCTCACAGGTTGCTTATAGGCCTCAAGGGAACGCGGGTCGGCATGAGGACTTGTTTTCCCCATTTCGAGTACAGGTGGAAATATGGAGGGAGAGAGAGAGAGTTCTATCAGAGGACCTTCAGCGGGCACAGCGTGACCTAGCAACAGCTCAGGCCGAGGCTACCTCGTATTGTGCAATCCTTATGGATAGGGATCGTAGGAGTTCCTCTCGGAGTCATTCATGGTCTATATCACGCTATACACCTATGGGTCCACCTTCACGGCCGGATCAGGAGGGAGCGTCTAGTCATCACTCTCCAGCCACTAGCCCTAGGGATAGGAGATGATCTCATGATGTAGGATAGGTCATATTTTGGATGTATAGTGACCTACTTTTGTATATGAAAACGTGATCCACATATATATATATATATACATGCTTCTCTTTGTCTCAAACGTGTTTTCTTTAATGCCTAAAGCAATGTATATTTTGATTAAAGTTAATACATTTGGTAGATGTACATGTATGTTCTGAATTTAATTTCCATTGTGATTGATTTTTCAATGCTCCATGATTAAATTGATACATGTGTGACTTAATTAAAATAAAATATTTAATCAAGTACTACATTGATGATAGAGAAGAAATATGTATTAAGCCTAAGAATCATATAACTAATGTGATTTAATTTGAACTTAAACACAACATGATACAATTCTACTTAACACATAAAGACATTGTATAATATGCCAGCATAATGGAAATGTAAATCTTTTGCAATTTACATAAATGAATTCAAGACAAACTATAGAGTAAAGAAACACGCTTGTCAAGAACAAAGCAATATAGATTAAACAAAATATCACTTAATTCTATTTGCTCTAACAAAGATATGCTAACATATTATCCAATTTTGAAGAAGTGAAAAGAAGATAGATGAAATGAAAGATAAGGAATGAAGAATTAAGCATAGTATCTACGCAAGTGCATAGCATTTATAGGTTCTTTAAGAGGCGTACCGTCTACATCCGCTATTTTGTAAGCACCTGATCCATAATCTTCAATAACAATATATGGTCCAAGCCAATTAGGACTAAATTTTCCCTTTTCTTCAGGTAAGGCATTCACATTGCGCTGATTCTCATAGAGAACTAAGTCACCTACTAAGAAGGAACGTTGAATAACCTTATCATTATAGTTTCGTTGTAGAGTTTTGTGATACGCTTGAATATGCTCAAGAGCATTTATACGCTGTTCATCAAGCATCTCAAGTTGTTGAAGTCTTTGTTCTCTATAAGAGTCATCATCTACTATACCTTTGAGAGAAACTCTAAGTGATGGAATCTCTAACTCTAAAGGCATAATAGCATCGGCACCATAAACAAGATTATAAGGGGTAGTTCCTGTAGCAATTCGTACACTCGTTCGGTAGGCCCAAAGAGCATAAATTAGCTGAGTACTCCAATCCTTACCATGCTTATTCATGGTTTTGCGAAGAATTTGTTCAATTATCTTATTGGATGATTCGGCTTGACCATTTGATTGAGGATAGTATGGTGTAGAAAATCGATGTTTGATATGAGATTTCTCAAGGAATTTCTTCACGTCCTTTTTCTTAAATGATGTCCCATTATCTGAGATTATAGTGGAAGGTATCCCGAATCGAGAAATAATGTTTTTTAGAAGAAATCAAAAAATCACTTCAGCAGTAGTAGAGCAAAGGGGAACAGCTTCTACCCACTTTGTAAAGTAATCTGTTGCGGTTATAATGAAAGTATGTCCTTGAGATGAAGGAGGAGAGATTTTACCGAATTTTTGTAACAAAGAGATAGCAAGGTCTTTATATTGTGATAATTTGTCTTGTTTTGCTTGATACAGTCCTGTTACTTGTCTTATAATCAATTGAGAATCTCTATAAATATGTATGTGCTTTACATTCAGAGCCAAGGCTACCTTTATTCCTGCTATAAGAGCCTCATACTCAGCAATGTTATTGGTACATAGGAAATTGAGACGATAAGATAAGGGAATGGATTTCTTTGTAGGAGAAATTAGAACAACACCTGCCCCCGATCCCGTACGACACTTAGAGCCATCAAAGTACAACTCCCAAGTTTCATCTTTCTCTGTACAAATAATGAAGTCATCGAGAAAAGACTCAGGGTTAGGGAAGGAGAAAGGTGAAGGGGCCTCGACTAAGTGATCGGTCAACACTTGCCCTTTAATTTCTCTTTGTGAAACAAATTTAAGGTCAAATTCTGTTAACATCATAACCCACTTAGCTAGGCATCCTGATAAATCAATTTTAGAGAAAAGATGCTTCAAAGGATCAAACTTTACCATGACGTGGACTTCTGAATTTAAAAGATAATGTCTCAATTTCTGAGTCACAAACACCAAGGCCAAGCATTGTCTTTCTATTGCAGAATATCGGGTCTCATACTCGAGTAAGGTACGACTTATATAATAAACCGGACAGTCCTTACTATCTTTATCATGTTGTGCCAATAATGCTACGAGAGCATGAGAGGAAGCAGTTGTATAAAGAAGAAAGGGTTTAGAAGGTTTGGTGGGTTCAAGGATAGGAGGATTAGCCAAATACACTTTTAAATCTTCAAATGCTTGCTGACAATCTTCGTTCCATTGAAAAGTGATATTCTTTTTGAGAAGTTGAGTAAAAGGAAAAGTACGATCCGCAAGTTGAGATACGAACCTACGAATAGCTTGAATCTTTCCTTGTAAGCTTTTGAGTTGAGACACATTTCTAGGAGGTGGCATGTTGACAATAGAATCTATTTTTTTAGTGTCCACCTCAATCCCATGATGCGAAACTATGAATCCTAATAGTTTTCCACTATCCACACCAAAAACACATTTTCGGGGATTCAAGCGCATGTGATATTTATGAATTCTTTCAAAGATTTGATGAAGGATCTTAATATGATCTATACGAAGAATGGATCTGGCTAAAATATCATCCACATAATCTTCTAAAATCTTATGCATGTAATCATGAAAGATAAGGGTCATCGCTCGTTGATAAGTTGCGCTGGCATTTTTAAGTCTAAAAGGCATCATCACCCAACAAAACGTACCCCAAGGAGTGGTGAAAGTAGTTTTGAACTGATCTTGAGGATTAATGAAAATTTGATTGTATCCTGAAAAACCATCCATGAAGGATAACAAAGCATGTCCTGTTGTAGAATCAACTATCATGTCAATGTTTGGGAGAGGGAAATCATCTTTTAAAGAAGCCTTATTTAAATCCCAAAAGTCGGTACACATTCTTATTTTATTATCTAATTTAGCCACAGCGACAATATTTGAAATCCACGGGGAATAATCAATAGGGTGGATAAATCCAACCTCCAATAATTTTTCAATCTCAGCTTTAACAAGCAAAGCTACCTTAGGATTCATTTTCCGAATCTTTTGTTTCACAGGCTTAGCATCGGGAGCTAAGACAATATTATGAGTAACAATCTTAGGATCTATACCGGGCATGTCAGAATATGTCCAAGCAAAGATCTCAGGGAATTCATGTAATAAATCTGCATATTGTTTTTGTTCTTCTTCATCCAAACACTTTCCAATTTTAATAACTTTTTCTTCATTGCAAGGATCCATCTTAACATCCATGGTGTCACTTATGAGAAGATTACTTTGTTGAGGCATGTCCTTTAACCGAGGGAATTCTTCCACAATCTCATCATTATTAGTCTCTTTTCCAAAATAGGCTTCAGTGTTCAAACAATAAGGAAATCCCCTATTGTGATGATAACAAGGAAGAGTGTCATATGCTCCCAAAAACTCAGCTAAAGCATCATCGGTAGGAAAGACATCTAAAGCATAGGCACACGAAGGATCCCTATCAATATACTCAGGGTGTCTCATTGGTAGAGATGTAGAAATAACATTAACACTAATACATGGTCTTTTAGAAGCTTTAGTGCGCTTGTAGGGATTATAACCAAGTCCAAAGGTCTCATCATAAAGATTATTCCCTAGAGGAACCTTTATCCCTTGTTCGTGAGTGCCACAACCATTTCCATTATACCCATACTTAGCTAAAATATGAAAACCATGACCATAACGATTAGCCATTTCAGAAAGGGAAGGGGGTTTTTCATAAGACAAAGAATCAAATTCCTCAGAATTAGAGGTGTGAGGAGAAGAAGTCTGAGAAGCGGCCACAAAATTATTGCTCATAGGTTCAGGTAAGATTGATTGATTTTTAGCTTCTTCCTTCTTTTTAACTTTAAGCTCTCTAGGAGGAACCCTATACTCACCTACACAGGTGGGATTAAAATCAAGAGATCCCCAATCGTCTTCTGCAAGAACCTTCTCAGGATCAAAAGACTTCTCATGCGTAGATTCAAGTTGAGAAGAATCTTCTTCAGGAACTTCAGACTCATCCAAAGAATTTTGATCATCAGAGAGTGAGGATTCCTCCATAGGTATCTTGTTTAAAGAGTCATCACTAGAAGAGGAAGGCTTAGAAGAACTCCCTTTGGAAGTAGATGTTTGCAAACAAGCTTGAAAATTAGTATCACCTATCAAGGTATATGTCTTATTGTTATAAATAAATTTAACTTGTCTATGCAATGTAGAGGGGACAGCTTGCATACTGTGAATCCAAGGTCTCCCTAATAACAAGTTGTATGTTAGATTTCCTGACATAACATGGATAGGAGTGGGCAAAGTAACAGGCCCCACTGTGAGGGGTAAGGTGATAATAACTAATGAAGACTTAGCCACATTATCAAAGCCTCGAATGGGATGAGAGTCAGGCTCAATAAGGGATGTATCCACATTCATCTTATGCAATAGATTAATGCTACACACATTAATGCCAGAGCCATTATCTACCAGTGTTCGTCTTATAGCAGTGTCATTTACGATAACCACAATCATCAAGGGATCATATTGATGTTGAATTTCACTAGTAGGCAACTCATCTTGAGTAAACACAATCTGAGCTTTAGGATTCATCACAGAGTTAACCAAAGACACTATATTACTAGATGTATTAGGTGGAGGAACATTCAAATCTTTCAAGGCGTCTTGTAACATTTCATGATGAGTGGAAGAAGTTTGGATCAAATCCCAAAGGGATATCTTAGCAGGGGTAGCTTTAAGTTGTTCTATGAGATCATATTCCTTACCAAGAACTTGTGAAATACGTGGAGCTTGCGGAAGAATTGGTTGAGGATTAGGAAGAGAAACTGGAGTAACAGGAGGAGGATTAGGCTGCCTATTATTTCTAGTATGATAAGTATGGGCAACCGCATGATAACTCTCTCTAGTTAATTGTTGGGCATAACTATAAGGACTCATAGGTTTTCTTCCTTGCACAGTGATGATAGGTTTATTCGGAGTAAGAAAGGAATCATGACCACACCCTCCTTGGACAGTAAGGAGAGGTGATTTAGGAACTTGAAAGGTGGGAGAAGGATAAGCACCTTAGACTTCAAAGAGAGGCTTATTATGCTCTTTTAGGTTTATCATGTTAACTAATTTAGAATTTTTGTTCTTGTTTAGAGATTTCGATAAAGCCACAAAGTCATCAAGAGCATCATCCAACAAAGCATGATCATATCTATTAAAAGGTTTATCTTTTGATTCAAAAGGAGACATCTCTTCATAGAGGGGATCATTGAAAACAACCATGTTACTAGAGTTAGTGGAAGAGTTGATAGGAATGTATCCTTGAGAGGAATCATTCGACTTATCTTTCTCATCACAACGAAATGACATAGTAACAATGTTTATGAGTTTTTGGTAAAATGAAGGTTTGGTATCTTTAGGGTTCAAAAACTCATCTAAGGCTTCATCTAATTCATCTTGGCTATACTCATAATCGATATAATTGCATACATCATCATAAATATGAACATCTTGCAAATAAAAATCCGACATTTTGAAATAAAAGTTGCAACACACAATGCAAAGAAACAAAGAAACACACTCTTTTTTCTTTTTTTTTTTTGAAAATGAAACTTAAATGAAACACACTAAATCTAGATCTAGATCTAACAAATGCAATGCAAGAGAAAGCAATAATAAGATTCACATCGGGCTCACCAAAATGTGTAGGGGAAAAAGCGAGACTAGGCTAACATACCCTAATCCTACCTTTTGACACACATTGTGGAATACGAAAGAGCCTAGAGGTATCACACAATTGGCTACTTCTTTTTGTGAAAGAGAGAGCCACGGGCTACCTATTAGGATTTCTATTCCTTTGTTGTAATTGAAAGATAAAATGATGCAAGTTCAATTCCTAACCCCAAAGTGCAAGTATGAACTAATAACGAGATTGCAGAATTGAGATTACACAATGGAAATCTGTAAACGCAAGGACAAGATAAGAATGCAGATGTGTACCCGGGGTTAAAATCTGAGTGGAAATGTTCGGGATGGGGGCGCGGGCGCCACTATCCTAATTCTGCCCCTGAAACTGCTCCTGAAACTGTTGTTTTACAACTTGGAAAACTGTCGGCAATGCTGAAAATTGCTGTCTGACAGAAGGACTAGGGCGCCCAGTGCCCCTGTCCCAGGGACCAGGGTGCCCCACGCCCCTGTCCTGGTCTTTTGCTTTGAAATTTGGTGTGTTGTTCTGTCTCGGTCCGCTTCCGTCGGATCTGCAACTGGCGGCGTCGTCCGAATCCCGAAACCTGCACTTATATCTGAAAAGGTATGGTGGGCGGCTATATAGGGTTTTGCCTTAGTCAAACCCCCGCTTTGGTGATTTCCACCTCCACGAATAGCCAAGTTGTATTGTAAAAGTAGTGTGTGCAGACCTTGTGTGTGTGCAAGATCCTAAAATGCAAATGAGCAAACTAGAGCAACCTAGAAAGTAAACCCTAATTGCCTGTAAATGACAATGTAAATGCTCTTAAATCAAAATGAAAAGTGATCTAAAGCATGAATACAAATGATATAATGAAGCTTATGCAAAGACATGAAAACAACATGAAATCATACCCAACCCCAAGGGAGGGGTACAAGCCAATCTTCAGTCGGTGATCCCTTATTGCTCTTCAATGCCTTCAAAGCCCTAAATGGATGAATGAAATTGATGAATGCTTGATGGATGGATGTTGAATGTTGTTGAAGTCTTAAAGATCTGCTCTTTCACTGCATAGAAGGTCCCTAAAACCAAAAATTCCGATCCTTTCAAATGAAGAAAGAGAGCTCTTATATATGAAACCCTAGGTCTTAATTTCAACTTTTTGGCCGACCTAGAGATTGAATCTCCCACCAATTTCTTGGGGTTAAGCTTTATTTTATGATTGGATTGTGCTCCTAAAATTTCGGGAAAAATGTCGGGGACCATGTGCACTCTGGGCGCCATGGTCCCGACAACTTTTCACCAAATTTTCAGGGTCGTCAAATATGATAATTTTAGAGAGAATCCCGAAGTTACAGGTGATTTCGAGATGTTTTGACCCCCGAAATCAAGCCCCCAAGTTCAAAATAGGACCTAATTAGGGTTTTTGATTAAATGATGTATTAGAGGAATGAAAGGGGCACACTTTAATGAAAGGGCCCAACTTTATGATGATGAAATATGACCTTAGACCTAATTAATTTGATTAATTAAGTGCTAAAGGGAAAATGCAGCGCAAAATGCAAAATGCACCAAGGCGGGTGCTAAACTAGGTGTGAAATTGTACTGCTTTAGCAAGTGCGTACAATTTATGACGCTACACTTATATGGGATGATCATAAATCATGGTCATTTTAGACCAATCCTTTATCCAATATGGGATAGGGAAAAAAGAGCCATGTGCAAACCTACAAAGACATACGACTATAAAAAAAGAAGCTCTAGCCAAATAATTTGGCTCATTGAGAGAAATTTGGTCTTGAGTCACTCATAGAAAATTCATAACATACCCAATACACTACAACAAGTTTTTTTTACAAACATATTAATATCTTCCTCAACTTTTAGGAAAATGACCAAGTATAAGATAAACCCACCTCAAGGATTCTTCTATGTATTCATGATAATCAAATTTTTTTCTTATACAAGTTAAATTTATATTTTTATCTTTAGGAATATTTAAACATTGAAGAGATATTTAACAATTTGGTTCTTTATCCTGTTGAACACAATGTACCACTAAGAGGGGGGTGAATCAGTGGTTCCTAAATTATTTTCCTTTTTAAAACAACCTTAGAATATTGGTTATTATCCTAAGCACTAAACAGTCAAACCGGTAAGACACATGTGGATACCAAAAGAGATAAACACACAAATGCAGCCCACAACACCAAATGTATGAGGAAAACCAAATATGGGAAAAAGCCTTGGTGAGAAATGTTGCTAGAGACTACTGCTCCAATCCAACCTCACAAGTGAAACAAAGAATTATAAATATTTAGAGCACCAACCCAAGGAGCATCAACCCCTGCTGCTTTACGGCACCAACCCCTGCACCAATATCCAACTTGGTGACGTATATTGAAATACAATTTTGATACAGTTATAGCTTCTGGTTGCAAATGAGTTCTGCAACACTTGATCAAATGGATCTCTGTCGGTTAATAGTCTTCTCTTCTTCTCTCTCAGCCTCACAACACACTTAGTCACACTTGGATGCCTTCTAGACCAATTACAACTCACTTGTTAGCTCAACTGTTACACTTGCAATAGTTTACCGCTACTTTGTCTATGTAGGTTAAACCCTCTTACCGGTTTGCCTGCTAACTCGCTCTGCAACTTTCTTAGAATAAATTCTAAGGAAGATGATCCTTCTATGTGCTCAAGTTCTCTTCACTCTCCTTATTCACATCAAGCATCAATCATTTCTGTCTCGAGCTCACATATGCATTTCCATCATATGTCTTGCTCTTATTATACCGGTCACCACTTCTTACTTACCGATGACCTTGCCAAACGAGTTGACATCAATGACAACTTAATGCCAATAATGCCAACAAGTAGTATTCACTAACACACCCTTCTGCAAATTGAGAGATTTAACAATTAGTATCAGTTTTGCATGCTCAATTGATGTCAATTGATGGTTGAGTTCTCCATTTCAAGAGCTGTAACTTGAGAAATTGTACCAATTGGTATCAGAGCCCTAGGTTCCCGGTTGATAAGCTTTCTCTAGCTTGAGTAGATTCTGTCTTAAGGACACAATGGTTTGTTTAGTGTCAATCCTTGCTCTGACTTTTGATGGTTCAAACTATTCCATTTGGAGTTGTAGAATGGAAGTCTACCTATCCTCTCTAGGGTTTGATGTGTGAATGTCTATTGTAAATGGTTGCCCTAGTAAAGTGAGTCCTCCCACTGATTCTGATGCAAAAAGAAGAAACCAGTGCAATGATGTTGCAATGAAGGCAATACTTTATGGGTTATCAGATGATATCTCCTCACAGGTGGACAGATGCAGATCGACAAAAATCTTATGGGATAGACTGAAGAAGCTCTATGGAAATGAGCCTACTATTGCAGAACCGGTTTGTGAAGATAGGATTAGAAATGTACCTCTTGTATCTACAGATGATGAAGGCAGATCTGCTAGCAGTCGTAGAAATGATGATGAAGGAACCCACCTCTTCATGGCTCAAGAATCAAAAGATGAGAGGCACACATCTGAGACCGATCATGCAGATCACTCCTACCGGCAAGATGTGTTTGGCAGTGATAGTGAAGGTGAATAAGAAGAGGAAGCAAAATTTGATCTTGAAGGAGAACTTGTAAATGCACTTGAAGAACTCAATAGAGTGACGAATGAGTACAAGTTATTCAAGAATGTTGCTATTGTGGAGTAGAACTGGTTGATCAAATGCCTTGAAGAATCTGAGAAATGCATCTCAAAGTTGAAGACTCAACAAGATGACACCAAGGAGTACTGGTGTAAAGATCTAGCATCCGAGCTAGAGGTAAAAGATATAAAGTATCAGCAGCTAGAAGGAGAAATGGAGAATCTCCAAAATGCCCTTGAGAAATGTCAGGATGAGCTAAAGGTAAGAATCCAGTTTGATGGAAACAATGATATCTTGGATAAAATATTGAAGAAACAAAAGCATTCCAAGGATACCAGAGGATTAGGAAGTGGTGCCGGTGAATGCTCCACCAACAAGAATGTCTCCCACAATGACATTCTATTTGTCTCCTCAAATGGAGATAACAAGGGAAAGACCTTCACTATCTGGAATACTCCACAGAAGAAGGTTGATCTAACCACAACTGGTAAAGACATGAAGCTAAGGATGAAGAACGGTGCTGTAAGAAGAAGGAATAATACAGATCCTAAAGGAAAAGGAAAGATGGGAGAAGGTAGATTCAACGGAAGTAAGAAGATGAGAAGAAAACAAAGAAGACCTCCTACCGGTAGAAGACAAGGAAATGCTACCGCCCACAAGAAAAAGAAAGTGTGGGAAAAGAAGAGATCAGATGGAAGAGTTGTAGAGCGTGGACAATCCAAGATCCATCCCCGAAGAAGCAGAAATAGAGATACTAAACCATCCATCCATCATCTACAGTTTAGGAAATCAATATACTTACAAGTTCAACCATGCCGACTCTTCTCCATAAGCACTTGAACTCCCCCTGAGCCATACATCTCAGGTCCTCATTGCCTGCCAGGTGCAATACCGAGGTCATCTTGCCTTTTAAACCAGTTGAGATGTGCATATGTGATCATCTGATGATCTTTCAGTTCCATTACATTCACCACAGCCTATGACATGATCCTGTATGTACACAATGGCATACAATGCCATCATCATGCCGTAAATTAAACCGGTTAGCCCAAAAACATGCATGTCTACATGATCAACAACCGGGCTAACATATGTCTTTTAGGTCTTCATCAACACCACCTGAGACATAGACTCCTCATTCCATGCTACTGGGGCTAATGCAATGATCTCTAACCTCATTGTCTTACATAACCTACAAGTACCTGTTGCATTCATACCGGTAACATCCTTCACATACCGATTTCTTGTACCGGTCCATCATCACTACCAGAGAACCTTCCTGTAACTCCTAACATTTTGTGTCACTTTGCATCTGATTCTAATTGTTAATCTTCATTTATCGACACATGCAGTAGTGATCCAACTCTGATCTGTAGATGTGTAACCAAGGCCGCCACTACACATACTTATCATCTTATTTTATTCCTTCATACTAGCAACAACTTGTTCTTCCATTTGTTCTCTTCCACTAAGGAGGTGAATGATCTAATCAATATGTTACTCCCCCTGAGGTTCTCCATCTCCTTTAGGCCTTAGGAGATATCACTTGTGCATTGAATGCACAATGTCGGTCCATGGTTGCATCTCCTTGCTTCTTCCTCCAAACCTGCTTGGTCTCATTCTTCTTCCCATTTTCAGCCTTGGGAGCATGTCTTACCTTGTTCTACTGGTGGGTCCTTTCATTTTTGGACTTTGCCACATAACCAAAAGTAGTGCTATAGTAGCACACAACCTCATGATTAGGAAACCTTCTATTATGTCGGTTTGACCATCTTCTTCTGGTCATGTTGTTGTGACTAGCTACTAGAACTGGTGGACCTCTTGATCCTACAATAGAAAAACCTCTTCTCCTTAGCTTCATGTCTTCACCGGTTGTGGTTAGATCAACCTTCTTCTGGGGAGTATTCCGGACAGTGAAGGTTTGTCCCTTGTTATCTCCATTTGAGGAGACAAACATAGTGTCATTGTGGGGGACATTCTTGTTGGTGGAGCATTCACCAACACCACTTCCTAATCATCCAATATCCTTGGAATGCTTTTTCTTCTTCAACATTTTGTCCAAGGTATCACTGCTGCCATTAAACTGGATTCTTACCTTGAGCTCATCCTGACATTTCTCAAGGGCATTTTGGAGATTCTCCATTTCTCCTTCTAGCTGTTGATACTTTTTATCATTTACCTCTAGCGCAGATGCTAGACCTTTACATCGACACTCCTTGGTGTCATCTTGTTGAGTCTTCAACTCTAAGGTGCATTTCTCATATTCTTCAAGGCATTTGATCAACTAGTTCTGCTCCACAATAGCAGCATTCTTGAATAACTTGTACTCATTCCTTACTCTACTAAGTTTTTCAAGTGCATTTACAAGTTCTCCTTCAAGATCAACTTCTGCTTCCTCTTCTTCTTCACCTTCACTATCACTGCCAAACACATATTGCTGGTAGGAGTGATCTGCATGATCAATCTCAGATGTATGCCTCTCATCTTCTGATTCTTGAGCCACGACGAGGTGGGTTCCTTAGTCATAATTTCTACGGCTACTAGCAGATCTGCCTTCATCATCCGCATATATAAGAAGTATATTTCTCATCCTATCTTCACAAACCGGTTTTGTAGTAGTAGGCTCATTTCCATAGAGCTTCTTCAGTCTGTCCCATAAGCTTTTTGTCGATCTGCATCTATCCACCTGTGAGGAGATATCATCTGATAGACCACAGAGTATTGCCTTCATTGCAGCATCATTGCACTGGTTTCTTCTTTCTGCATCAGAATCGGTGGGAGGACTCACTTTACTAGGGCATCGATTTACAATAGACATCCACACATCAAACCCTAGAGAGGATAGGTAGACTTCCATTCTACAACTCCAAATGAAATAGTTTGAACCATCAAAAACTAGAGCAAGGATTGACACTAAACAAACCATTGTGTCCTTAAGCCAGAATCTACCCAAGCTAGAGAAAGCTTATCAACCAAAAACCTAGGGCTCTGATACCAATTGGTACAATTTCTCAAGTTACAGCTCTTGAGATGGAGAACTCAACCATCAACTGACACCAATTGAGCATGCAAAACTGATACTAATTATTAAATCTCTCCATTTGCAAAAGGGTGTGTTTGTGAATACTACTTACTGATGTCATAGTATTGAATGACATTCTCTCCTTTATCAGTGACCTACAATACTAGGTGAAATCAAAGACTGCATGTCAACAATACGCTCATACCGATTGTCCTTCTATACCGGTTGACATCAATGACAACACAATGCCAATAATGCCAACATATCCAGGGTCATGAAGAAAACAACTCCTCAATCTCACAACCATAAAAATGACCTTGCACATAAAGAAAATACCAAATTAACATAGAATTATATACATTAAAATATGTATTGATATAGATGTAATAAATGTAAGAATAAGATGTATAGATAGAATGGTTACAACCAAATCCATAAGAATGTTTAACATAAATAAATACATAGATGAATATAAGAAATGAAAAAAACTAATCATTATCAATATATCCAATACAACAATAAATATATAATAATAAACACTTTTAAAAAATATAATAAAACATAAAAACATTTTTTTTTTTTAAAAGGATAACAATAAAATGTAATATATTATTTTCACTACTTCCATACATAAAGGACATGGAAAAATATATGATCCATAAACACCAAAGCTAAGATATTCATCGAACATGTTTTCAATTTAAAAACTTGACAAAAATAGAGGAAATGACATGCTAGGAAGGGCAACTTTGATATCTTGATAGGAAGAGGGAACGACGATGAGGAATGGTTGTGAGGTATGCCTAAATAGGGAAGTCTCAAACCGCAATATAATTATAGAAGAAAGGGTATCTAGGAGGAAAATGATGGTGAAATAGAAAATTTTGGTGGTATAGTGAGAAAATGTCTTTGGGGATGATGAACATCAATGCCACAAGGTTAGAAAGATACTTAGAACAAACAAAAATCACCTAAACACAGAGACTTTGGAAACATAGAATGACATTGAGGAAAAGAAGACAAGGATCATAGGCACACAAAAATGATTGAGAGAATGCAAATGACCTTGGACAAAACATTATTAGTATAAAGTAGTATTGTTACAAAAATGGACATGCCAATTTAATTCAAAAAACGTAATACTACAAAATCACAAAAAATACCATAAGTAATAATCTAACAGTATTGTTTCTATAAGTATTTTTTTTTTAAATGTCAAACATGAAAAACTAATTAAAAACCTTGATACAAGTAAACTATTAATAGAGATAAATGTGGTAGCTATATAAGCTATCTATTAGAGACAACAAAATTTCTAGCTATACAAGATTAAATGTTTAGAAAGACAAAGACACATTTGCACATATCACCTTGTAAGATCAACCTCTACAAATCTATTAAGAACAAGTGGCTTGGAAAAGGAAGAACCCCCTTTACCATTTAAGAATAAAAAATTACCCAAATTTCTTATTTAATTGATTTTGGCATATTAGACTCAAAATTGAAGCAAAATATTCTCCAAATCTTGATTAAAAAATAATAAAATGCATCATACTCTCCACAGTTTTTAATGTTGTTCCCTTTCTAGGATCAAGAATCAACTAGACTCTATAGAAATCACTCAATTGTGGGGACTTGCCATTTTTTCTAAGATTGGCTAACTCTAATAAATAACATCATCGTCATAGAAAATGATGGCAAGGTACGCAAGTACATTACTACCTTTGTATTAGAAAAAAATAAGAAACAATGACATTGTTGTGTTCATGTCATTTCCTCAAAATGATACACCTTTTAAAGTAAGGCTAAGCATTCCCACAATCATTCTTAGCTTTTGAGCAACTAGCTTTTAACATAGAGGAAGGGCAAAAAATCTACGTAGCAATACAATTTATCATTTGTTTAATATTCAATTTAAGAAAAAAACAAAGGTTCTTCCTTTATGTTTTGTCAAGTGTGATATTAGGAAGACAAACAACTAGTGACTTTATTACATGTTGTCAATATTTAAAGTGTTTCTTTTTTCTAAACCTCCTCCGACTAGCAATGTAATATGTCATACAAAAGTTACATATGAATTCACCCTAACCAACCATAACAAGAGATCTAGCTCATTCTTTTCCATAATAAATAAGATGGAATTATTGAATAGGTCACAAAACAGAAGTAAAAATTCTTACAAACAAAAGATACAATCTAATAGAATAACAAAATAAAATATTTTATTAATATTTAAATAAAAAATATACAGATTAATAATTTAAAATTATCTTAAATTTTCATTATGTCAAAACAACTGTTACATTGGAAGGATTGTACTAATTAGATGCTTCACTTTCAAATATGAGTAAAATCACAATTCTTACAATCAAACGCATGTAGTGGTACAAAAAGAGTGTGACGTCTATAAGAGATCATACATCTTTGTCTTCCTTTTTTAATCAATTGAAAATAAAAACAATTGTATTCTGATTTTTTAATTAAATAAAATAGACAATTCCGATATTTTAATAGAATGTCCCTACACGTGACTGCTTACCTAAAGACAACTTAAGATTTACATGTATGCTTGCTCAAATAGTTATAATCCGCTATATAAAGATATCTATGAAAGTCAACTTGTTTCAATTATATATATATAACAAATTCGAAAAAAGAGTGCAGGATTTAAACACATACAAGAATATAAACTAGCAATTGCACTTGTGGTGTGCAATGGGTACGCCGAAAAAGTTTTGAAGGTTAATTAGGAAAAAGAAGGATCTATGTTTTGCATACATGTGTGTAGTACATGAGGTCAATTAGTAGGCCCTTTAGCAAATGATGTTGATTGTGCAAGAAAGGTTTCAATGGATAAATGATAGCTTCAAATCAACTATGGGTCCACTTACTAGGATCCAAAGATGAGTGAAATGATAATCAAGTTCATGTTATGTTTGCAATAGAGATATAGAGGGAGAAATAGAGTTGGGAAGAGTAAGAGAGAGATGGGCTAAGAAGATAAAGATTGAGATATAGGAGAGAGGAATAGATAGAAATGGAAGAGATAAATGTATAGATATAGATAGTGGGGGAGCAATAAAAATAGATGGAGATGTAGGGAGATGTATATGGGGAGATAAAGATAGAGAGAGATAAGGGGATAGAGAGGAAGCAATAGAGAGATAGGAAGATATGTAAAGAAAGATATGGATAGAAACAAATAAAGAGGCAGATATAGAATAGATAAAGATATAAAGTGTGTGTGTGTGTGTGTGTGTGTGTGAGAGAGAGAGAGAGAGAGAGAGAGAGAGAGAGAGAGAGAGAGAGAGAGAGAGAGAGAGAGAGAGAGAGAGAGAGAGAGAGAGAGAGAGAGAGTAGGAAAGATGGAGCAAATAAAACAGAGAGCCAAAGATAATAAAGATATAGAGTAAGGGTTGATACAGAGAGAAATAGAGATAAATATATAGAGTAGGAAAGATGAAGGGAGAGCTAAATTTAATTAGAGAGAGAGGGAGTGATATATATATATAAATGAAGATATAGAGAGATAGACAGATATAGAGTGATAAGGATAGAAAGAGATAGAAAGGAGTGAGAGAGAGAGATAATAGAGAGATAGAGATAAATAGCAAGTTTGATGGAGTTAATAAGATAAAGATGTGGAGATATAGGTTGAGAGGAGTGGAGATAGCGAGTTAGAGATAGAGGGGGCATGGGTGAGAGAAAAAGAAGGTGATGTAGAAATGAGAAATAACTATACTAAGAACAACAAAATGATATGAAATACTCTATGAATGGTTCTCTTCCCAAGTAAAGTGCAGGATTAAGAGGTGGTTGGTAAGTGGCATATCAATCACAATAGTCTGATTCAAATGAGAGTGCAAGTTTAAAGAGAGCTCTCTTTGTGATGGATCAAAAGTACTAAATTAAAAAATAAACAAATTGACATCTTTCTTACTTCAAATTAAAATGAATTTAAAACATCTTCAATAGTAAACACTGAAATGAGTGTCACTAAAAAAAAACAAAGAAAATTTGACTAACAAGCAAGGTGATCATCAAAGGTACGCTTAAAGCAAGGGTAGTTAGTAAGTCATCCAACTTTGGCTAGGCCTACCATGGCTATGGATAATCTATGCAAGACAAAAAAACTATATTATATTTCAATAATAAAAGTATATCCTACATTAGGTACTTAATTTAGAAGAGTATAGCAAATAGGACATCAATGCTAAAAATTTACAGTAGCTAGAAAAGAGTTATCTCTAAAAAAAGTCTAGCAGGAAATTGTTATAATGATAGATTTCATTTCTGGAAGGGAAGGCAATGGTAGTTGAAGTGGCTCAATAAATGTAATCCAATATTTTTTGCCCACTATCTGGCGTACCAAGGTAGTTGGCATTGTAAGATAGCTTAATGAGAATCCATGAGCCATAGTACTATGAACTTTGAACTTGTAGGTTATATAAATGGTTTTGAATTTGTTTGCATTTATTTGAAATTACATGCCTCTAATTTATAACCTTAGAGTATTAGTGAAATGATTAATTTGTTGATTTGATCTCATATCAATCCCAAATTAGTGGGGACATTAACAATTGGGTCGTATCATTGAAAGTGGCAACTAACATGGACAAATGGACCGTGACACAAAAAGTGTCAATTGAGATGGAAATTAATTGTTTTATTGCCTACAAATCAAATCTTATTTTACTTTGGGAAGGAGCTCGATATGTGCAACACATGTATCCATGTGGTATTATACTGCTCAGCTCAAGTGCCTAGTCTATGCATTCTCATTTTTTCAAGCAAACCATGTGCCACAGTTGTGCACCCACATATTGCAGGCCTATCAACCATTTCACTCCATGAGACCAGGTCCTGTTAAATGCAATTTCTAAATAGTTTGCATGACATGTTATTTCCAAAATAAACACAAAAGAGTAGAGAAAGTTCCAGATGAAAGAAATCAAATTTGTGGAGGAGAAGGAAGCGACAGATGAGAAAGCTACAATTATTGAATATGAAATGTGTTTACAAAGGATATCTAGAGGGTAGGAGAGAAATAATTTTGTGCTAAAGTAAAAATGATCGAACTCACCATCAGCATCCAAATTGATATGTTTTTCTCATGTCATGTCTCTCCCACTGCTTGGCATGCTTATAGTCGTGGCACATTGACTCTGGAATCCATGTGAATATGAGTTGTCCATAGTATTTGAGAGACAGATCTTCCCACCTCGAGTGTAAGAGATCGATGAGGTGTGGAAGGTCAATTCAAAAAAGTTTTGATCTATTTTTTGCATGTGTAACACATGAGGTCAATGGGTAGGTCATTTAGAAAATGATGGTCTTTGTGTAAGGAATGTCTTAATGGATAAATGATAGCTTCAAATAAACTATGAATCCACTTCCATAGATCCAAACACGATTGAAATAATACCTTTGAATCAAGAAAATAATAATGTTCCATGTTATGGTGTGTGTGTTTGTGTGTGTGTGTGTGTGTGTGTGTGTGTGTGTGTGGTGTGAGAGAGAGAGAGAGAGAGAGAGAGAGAGAGAGAGAGAGAGAGAGAGAGAGAGAGAGAGAGAGAGAGAGAGAGAGAGAGAGAGAGAGAGAGAGAGAGAGAGAGAGAGAGAGAGAGAGAGAGAGAGAGAGAGAAGGGGGGGAATATGGGGAGGAGAGGGAGAGAGAGAGGGAGAGATAGAGAGATAAGATAGAGATAAGAAATGATATAGAGAGAGAGGTAGAGAGAGAGATGGAAGAAGAAATATAGAAAGATAAAACTAAAGAGGAAAAGAGATATTGAATAGAGAGGAAGAGAGAAGTAAAGATAAAGATAGATAAAGAGAGGAAGGTGGACACAAATAGATTAAGAAGTAGAGAGAGGTAGAGAGAGAAATATATAGATAGGGAGAAAGAGAGGAAGAGAGAGGGGGGGGAGAGAGAGAGTGATACATAGATGGAGATATAGAGAATTAAAAAAGAGAAGTAGAGAGTCAAATAGATATGGAGAGAGGGAGAGAAAGAGATGGGAACAAAGAAAGATAGAGATATATGGAAAGAGAAAGAGAGAGAGGTTTAGATAAAGAGATATATAGGGGATAGTTAGGGAGCTTGGGAGGTAGAGATGAGGAAAGAGAGAGAGAGAGAGAGAGAGGAGAGATGAGAGAGAGAGAGAGAGAGAGGAGAGAGAGAGAGAGAGAGAGAGAGAGAGAGAGAGAGAGAGAGAGAGAGAGAGAGAAATAAAGAGAGAGGGATAGATAGAGGAGGAGAAATATATGGATGGGTGGACATCATGAGATATATATGGGCAGAGTGATGAAGAAATAATGAGATAGAGATGAAAGTGTCTGAATATGGAGATATAGATACAAAGAGATATAGATAGAGATGTGTGAGAAGAGGGGGAGGGATAAAGAGAGATATTAATGGATAGAGACGAAGAGACATGTCTACATATAAAGGGGGAGAGGAAGATAGAGGTGAAAGAGAAAGATGAAGATAGAGCCAGAGAGGAAGGAGACAAATTGGTAGAGAGAGAGAGAGAGAGTTGAATGAAAATATATATACATAGAGAGTGATATAAAAAGAGAAATGTATAGAGAAAGAGACCAAAAGACAAGGAGATATAAGTAGAGAAAGATATGGATAGAAAGAGATAGAGATATAGAGAGTGATATAGACAGATCAAGATATAAGAGAAAGAAAGGGATAGGGAGAGACATGGAGAGATAGGGAGATAGAGGTAGAGACATATGAATAGAAAGAGATATAAAGAGGAGTGAAAGAGAGATAGCTAGAGAGAGATGGACTAAAGAGAGGGATAGGGAGAAATAAGGACTGTATGTATAAAGTTGTGTGTGTGTGTGTGTGTGTGTGTGTGTGTGTGAGAGAGAGAGAGAGAGAGAGAGAGAGAGGAGAGAGAGAGAGAGAGAGAGAGAGAGAGAGAGAGAGAGAGAGAGAGAGAGAGAGAGAGAGAGAGAGAGAGAGAGAGAGAGAGAGAGGGAGATGCAGAGACAAAAATATGTGTAAAAAGTTAAAATATATGAAATATATAATAAATATAATTATAATATAATATTATATATAAACACAATTTAAAAACAAGTGTATTTAATAGTTACATTATATAAAAATAAATAATAATAATAACAATATTTCTTCCTCACAACAACCATTCACTTGCACAAAAAGGATAAAGATGTGTGATCCATCCATGAAAAGGATTTTTGTTTGCAGTTGTTAGAAAAAAATGTAATTTAGAAGGTGAGAGAAGCGTCAGAGGATAAAGAAGTCTATCCCTCAATGACAAGGTTTTTTGTTTGTGGTTGTCTGAAACAAATGTAGTGTTACAAGACATGACAAGGTGTCAAACCCAATAATCATGTGGTCATAATCGCTTGAATTGAGAAATGCATTGGTGTAAACATGTATCGCCAAAGAAGATAGGGAAGCATTGGTGTTGAGTGATACAAATGAACTTAGTATAGGACACATGAACTTTTAGTCGAGTCCAAGGAAATGTGTTGAGTGATACAAATTAAATGTATCATTTTGTTTATTTTCATTACCATGCTATAGATAGATATGGTGGAAAAGAGAGGGAGAAGAGAGTGATGGAAGGAGAGGCAAGTAAAAATAGGGAAGAAAGGTAGAAAGGAAGATAGAGATTAAATGGAGTTGGAGAAGTCTTTTATTATTTATATATTATATTTAGTATATAATATAATATAATAATTATTTAAATCCTAAAAATAAAAAATAATATAACTTTTTAAATATATAATTAATTAATTATGCAACTTATTTATTATTTATATCTTATAATTAAGAGCTATCTAAAAAATTTAATTAAAAATTAAATATATTTAAAATATTGATACATAATATGTAAACCTTTAATTATATATATTACAATATAATTATTAAAATCTAAAACTCTAAATTTGAAAAGTTTAAAATAAAATAAAATTCAGAGGTTTTAATTTAAAATGAAATGTATTAAAATGTCAATATGCAATAAAGGTTTACCAAGCAACCAAGAGGTAATAGATATTCAACGCAAAAATTAATTTCCATATAAGGTAATAGATTTTGAACCCATAAATTAATTTCCCGTGCATTATATATGGATTCATCTGTTATGTAGTCCATGTGCCTTGTCTGTGCTTCCATATGTATTTGGCTGAACAATCTACATGCCTTGTCTGTGCTTCCACAGTTTGCATGCATAGAGAAGATCACAAAATACTCCTTTTCATCACAGGTTGTAAGTTTCCATTTAAGCACAAATAGGCTGGACGCTGGCAACAGTGAGCTTGGATTTACACATGTAAATTGCATTTGCTTGAATTTTTTATGCATTTCTTTGAATATCACATTTCTCCAAGGCATTATGTCAAACCGTTCAAGTGCTAATAGAGCCACTGTCTCCATGTCTCTTTCTTTGCTTCTGTTGTTGGAATTGGTTCTGCAGGAAAATATTTAAGCTCCAATTCTTTGCTTAAGGACTATCTTTCTATGGAAAAAAGGAAACTACTGGAAGCAATCGGAAGGGAGAAAATCCTTATAAGCAGTCAAGTGTTTCTTTCGGTGTCCTCTTTTAGGGCTTTTTCCTCTTACGAGTTTGTTTGGTTGTATTAGTAGATTTCACATTTTATGCTTGAAGATCATCAAGTTTGAAATTATTATTTTTCGACTTTCATGGACATATCTGAAAAAACAACATCAATTTTTTTTTTTAAATTGTATTATTATTGTGGTGTATTGAATCTGTTTCTATGCAGTGAGATCTTTTATATTTAAATGAAGTTGGAGCCAACCTTTAGAATAAATTGTATTTGTATCCATTTCATAATGATTTGCAGGGATTCCAACTGGAGAAAATGCAACACTGATAGCTGATGAATCTAACCCATTTCCTTCACTATCTACTGTGGAAGAAATTGTTTCACAGTCACAAAATTGTCAACTGTTGAAACTATCAACATACTTCAACTTTTAGAAAAAAGTAATGGGAAAATGAAAACAAAAGATATTATAAATTATTGCAAGGCAGTACCTGGAGAATAAAAAATCAGCGAATGAAAAACAGCTAAATTCCAACGGTTGGGATGGTGTTCATCGTCTTGCAGCCCCTTTTGAACAATCTATGTCGTCGATGCCCCAAGTCAACCGGTTAACTTCACATAGGGAAATCAAATGTTACAGTGACAGAATAATGTACTTTTATAGCAGCAAATGTAGTTTGTTGTTTATGGAATTTGCTGGTATTTTGATTTATACATGAACCTATGAATGTGTAAGGCGTTTTGTCATAATGCTTGTTTATTTAGGGCATTTGTATTTAAGTATTTGCGCTGGTAGTGTAGTTTGCAATGTTTTGGGTTCGGTTTTGTTTGTCGTTATAAACCTAGATAACATCTTAGGCAGATGAATATGGCAACAGTGAAAGAAGTAATGAGAATGAGAGTGTTGTACAACCCTCTGCAATAGATGATGAGAGTGGAGATACAGAAGAAGAAAGCCTTGATGAAAGGAACCTTATTCTTCGGGTAGAATAAGAAAGCAATGTAAATCTGGTAAATCGGCATAGAGAGTGGTGTATAACCTTCTGCAACAAATGAAAATGGATATATGCAATAGTACTTCAAATAGATCTGAGTC
Source organism: Cryptomeria japonica (assembly GCF_030272615.1). Taxonomy (NCBI): domain Eukaryota; kingdom Viridiplantae; phylum Streptophyta; class Pinopsida; order Cupressales; family Cupressaceae; genus Cryptomeria; species Cryptomeria japonica. The sequence continues at coordinate 550,113,788 of NC_081410.1, read as the reverse complement.
GTTAAACCTGATGTCATATTCTCACATGCTTCTTGGACGGTCAATTGCATGCTACTTGGACGATGGCTGGTCTACGGATATTATTTGGTGCAGTGGCAGTGGCGTTTGGGTTGGAATGAATATGTATGTTTATTTTTGGGGATTGACAGAGAAGAATTCCGTCCGTTGATTTGCTACAGTTTGTGGGTACGGGATTTTCTATCGGCCTTCCTCGAAATTTCGTTGTAAGTTCAATTCGATCCATTTCAACTTGCATTTGGGTGTTTCGCGGAATCCACGTCAATGCAAACAGCTAGTAAAACATCGCTCTCCATTGATTTGACGACCGTGATAAAGTCCCTGCGTTGGTACGAGGAAGCAGAAAATAAAAAACTAACGAATGAAAAATCTGGAAAATTCAACGGCGGGGATGATTTCCATGGTCTTGCATCCCCTCTAAAAGAGCTTGAGCCCTTGATCTTTATAGTTGATCGAATTTGTTCATATAGGATACGCCTTCGGCGTAATAAATTAACATTGACTTGTGGGGCGGTAACGCACTAAAATACAATCTTACAGCATCGCCGTGAACGCGATGAAAGCTTTCACGTCTCTGGTCTAAAGTTATAAATAAAAAGTTCAAATTGTTTTTGATGTACAAAAATTAAACATAATTTTCATAGAACTTTATTTTCATACTGGGAAAATATACTGAAATTGATAAAAGCGAGAGTATTCATTCATTCTAGTTAGTATATTTGATATGGTAAGCGCGGTGTGGGGATTGCCTGCAACTGCACGGCCTTCTTCAATGTCAATCCAAACTCATCGTTCATGTCAAGCTGCTCTGCAGACATTCCAGACGGAAGTGCCCACTCGAATGAATGAAGTAGAGAAGCCAAAACCAAGTAAATCATTTGACTCGCTAATGGAAGCCCCACACAGATCTTTCTGCCTGCTCCAAACGGAATGAACTCAAAATTTTGTCCTTTGTAATCCATTTTACTATTTTCACCCTCCAAATTAAAATCTTTCTGGATTGAACTGGGAAGGTTCTTTCCATATTGCAAAGTCTCTTCCAATTCCCCATACGTTGACGATCACCTGTGTGTGTTTGGGTATCACAAATCTTGAAGATCACCTGTGTGTGTTTGGGTATCACAAATCCTGCAACTTCACAACTGCTTTGGGCGCTATGGGGCATCATGAGAGGCCCTGGTGGATGCAATCTCAATACTTCTTTTACTACTGCACGAAAGTAAGGCAGTTGGTCCATGTCAGATTCTTCGACCATTCAGTTTGAAGCCCAACGGTCATATGACTGTTCGGCTTTCTATGGTTGAATAAATGTATAAATAAGATGTGTATGGTCATGTAGAACTGATATATTGGTTAATGAGATAGATCCCTGCTTTGAGTGTGGATGTAGGCATATTGCCGAACTACGATAATCTGTGTGTTTTTTTTGTCTTCGTGTTTTCGTAGTCTCTGATTAATTTCTGCACTTTAAATTCACTTTTAATCCTAACAATTGGTATCAGAGCCATGGTAGGCTTGAGCAGAGAGTAATGTTATGCAAATGGAAGTTGAAATGAAACGCCATGTACATTGGTGGGATGGCTAGAAAAAGGAGGAGACTTCAGCTGAAGAAGAAGAGGGTTTGAAGTATTCGTTGTTTGAAGATTTTCTTGATTTAATTGAAGAAGAGGACGCTGAAGCAAGTGAGGAAGAAGTTGAGGAGGTTGAGACCAAGACTCAGGAGGATTATGAAAAAGAAAAAATTATGAGGTTGAAAGAAGAAAATCTCCTGCTCACCGACAAACTGATTTGTATGGACCAGAAGTTGATGGTTTTGTGTTGCATCATAAATATTGAAAAAGATAACTTTGAGAAAGAATTGGATTTTTTTGAAGAGACTGTATTTCAGCAAGAGGAAAGTGATGGGAAGCTCCTGACAGAGGACTCTTTCCTCACAAACATGCATGCCTTGTTGATTGGAAAGCCTTTCTTTGGTGGAAAGAATCTACAAGAGGACTCAGAGTGCTTGGTGACTGAAGATCCCAGGAGCGCAGGGATTATAGAACTCAAGGAGGTGGGATTATAGAGCTCAAGGCTGCGCAGGATCTAGAAGACTTCAGAAAGGCTGAGAATATGGTTTTTGAGAATATTGGATTTCAAAACAAGAGTGATTATTTATTGATAAAAATTGCAGAAGTAGAGGCAGAGTGGAATGCATTAATTGCAGGTAATGCACAAGCTTCTGCAAGAAATACAGAAAACTCATTTGACATGGAGCGCCCGTTGGTGCTGGGTATGGTTATCGGAGCGGTCTTGATGCTGAATTGAAGGCAAATGTGATATGGGAGCCATACCAAGATGTTAAGTTGCTCGACGATTCACATCCCCTAGACAGACAGAGTCTCATTGTCGCCATGTTTCCCGAGGCTTTTGAGCATATGAAAGAGAATTTGGGAGGTCTTAGAGGCACGCAATCAACAGCAGAAGACAAAAAGTTTGACAGAAAAGTCGAAGAAAATGAAGAGGTGAAGGTCGTGACTATTGAACCAAGTGGAGATGAATCGTTCTCCTGGCATTTGAATGGTCAGCAGACAAAGGTCGTCATGAATTCCGAAGTAGAGCTTCTCAAACACACGCCTAACAATGCACAGGTTGCAGCGGCTGAGAGTAATGGTTTACCTGAGTATGGTAGTGGCAGAGAAAAGGACCTATATAGGTATGGTACTGGCAGAGATTTGGCTCCTCTCATGGCATCTGATGCATATTCGGGTCTGCAGGCTTTACATTCATATGCTTCTGTTTTTCAGAAACAAGAAAAACTTTCTCCTGGTGTTGGTTTACCTGAGTATCGGCAGGCCCTGGATACTAACTACCGAAAGAGATTCATTGATGTTCTTGCTATTGAAAGCAATCATGTTCAAGATTTTGATTTGGATAGAGCAGAGAGCCAAGATGATCTTTGTGTTGTTGAATGTAGCACAGCTGGAGCACATAACAGTGATAGTCGGCTTCTCCACAGGCATGTTCACCACGTTGTCACAGCAGAGAGAGACGGTAAGTCAGGTGAAGTGCACAACACGAGATGAAAAGACTAAGCACTCCTATGAAGGCGATGAGAATAGCCTGGGAAGAAGAGGGCCAAGATGATTTATGTGTTGTTGATACAGCACATAATGGTCATCGCCAACTTTTCCACAACCCTGTTCCCTATGTTATGCTCACGTTTGAGTGCAAAGAATCGCATGAAAGGAAGGACCAACGGGACTTGTTTGTAGTACGAAACGGTCTGACAGAGGAGGATTCAAGGTGTCCGTCAAACATGGCTAAGAAGAAAGGCTTGTGTATTGGCCAAGAAAATGTTTTTTAACTTATTTGACAGAGAAACCTCTCCTGATGGTGGTGAGAGAAATCGTTGTGATAGAGAATTTGTTGCGGAATTTATCTCGTCATTCTTTGTTGATTGGGAAAATACCTTGGACATAGTCCATGCGTAGAATCATAACACGCTATCGCAGAGGCATATCATGCAACGACGGCATGGGTTTTTGTTTCGCCAGGGTGAGGATAATCACCAAAGGGCTTCTTCTGAATTTGTGAACATTCCCCTGTATTTGTGGAAAGGTCGTGGCTTTGAAATTCAAGAGCCAGAATCTATGGTTTTCGGGCTGGTTGAACCCATTAAACCAAAGAAGCCTGCGAGTACATATGCAGTAAGATGGGGTAGGATGCATGGCCCTGACGGTTTACATACGGGAGCTCTGCAAGCTTACGTGAATGCTTCCGTTATGAGACATTTTTCTAGATTTATCGAGAGAGTCGGGTTCCAATCTGGCCTATTCGTTGGCTGCAGTAATGATTCATGTGCATTATTTGATGTGGTAATATCGGATGCGGTTTAGCAAAATGAGAGGCGGTATGCTCCAAATGTGGAAGAAAATAGGTGGCTGAAGAAAGAAGTGCAAGAGCTCCGAGCTCTGCCCGTGGAAGGGTGTTTCTGCAATGCCTCTTTGAATGTAACCAAAACACTACAGTCGGTTGGCCACTCTGATTGGTATTCGATGGATGATGATCATAAGGATTTACTTAATCATTGTAATGATTCGGCGAGGTTGGTGTCTGCAGGGAATCATTCTAGAGTTTCTATTTTTGATGATGACAGGTTTTACGATGTTCTGTCACGGGGGAGCACATATGACCATTATTTGTTTGTGCTTAAGGATTCATTTATGGATGAAGGTTTCAGATTATACAGTAATGTTATTGATTTTGGCATAATCGGTGAATTTGTGTCGGAAAGCATTTTTTACTTTGGTTTGAGTTGGAAAAGGCTCATTGGAAGTTTTCATGAGCAGAGTTTAGCGAAATTAAAATCTTCCATGAGCCTGGTTATGTAGGATTAGAAAAGGAAGCAGGGATGTTTCACTGCATGGCTGTACCGGTTGGGCTTCACGGGAGAGATTGTTGGGTATATGAAGCCCAACAGTCATATGACTGTTTGACTTCCACAACTCTTCTTTCCATGGTTGAATAAATGTATAAATAAGATGTGTATGGTCATGTAGAACTGATATATTGATTAATGAGATAGATCCCTGCTTTGAGTGTGGATGTAGGCATATTGCCAAACCACGATAATCTGTTTGTGTTTTTTGTCTTCATGTTTTCGTATTCTTTGATTAATTTCTGCACTTTAAATTCACTTTTAATCCTAAACAACTATCTCTTTTAATTATGTCTGGACAAGGCTTAATGTTTAGGGATTGCGAAGGAGTTATGTCATTGCCCATTCTATTGTGGTAGCTGTGGAGTCACTACCGGCCACAAACAATTCCTGCGGCATAAACACAGTAAGGTTTCAAAGGAAAAGGAAATTGAATCACAAATAGATTATTCTATTGATTCAAGAGATTAATCAAATGATCAAAAAGTAGATTAACTGATGATAAATGAATTATAATTGTCTTAATATATAGATGTCCTAGATGCTTAAAAATAAAACTAAAAACTAAAACTAAAAAATTATATCATTTTTTCTATGTACGTAGTCATGCTAAATAAAGCTAAAAAACTAAAAGCATAAAACAATGCAATTGGAAAGAATTACTAGATATTCCAACAAGATTGAATTCTATCAAGAAAATAACATACGAATTATTAGTCAGTACTTTGATTTATAAATTAGGAGCATATTAGAAATTTACGTAACTGGACTACATAATAATTTTTTGATTTCCAAATCTGAGCAAAATTAGATTTTCAGGTCTTTATGATATTTTTTATAAGAATTCAATTGAATAGTTTTTGAGTCAATTTCATTGATTATATTTTATGAATAATAGTTCACGCAACCTATCTTTTATGAAAATGAATGATCTACTTAACACTTATTTCATATAAGTGATGCTGACAGTATTAAAACGTCCAAATTTGCTAATCACTACTCATGAAATACACAATTAAATACTACTGATAGAAATATCACAATTTAACATACCGCTGATAACACCTCCTTATTAAATACAAGACCTTTGTCAAGTATAAAAAAGATATACAGCAGTACATAAGCTAAAAATGATTGTTGTAAGAACTCAAGCCAGAAGCCAATTAAGATTTGTTTCTGGGCTCGCAGGTCATGGTCAATTTTCAGATCAAGAAACTGCAGACAAACTAGGCAAGAAAAAGAATATTGTAAATTAAGCCATTCAGAGCCCAGGATTACTGTGAAAATACATATTGCAAAGAAAGTTCTGATTATGCAAGCTCAATCTTACTGCCTTTAGCAGATTCTGCATATTAATTCAAATATGCATGTTGTTAAACATCATACACTTTTGTTACCATCAAAGTTCAAACACAAACAAAATCAGAATGTTCTGTCTGTTTAAGCTCTTTTACCACTAAATTAAGCAGGCAAGCCAAAAGACCCTCAAAATAAGTGTTAGATTTGACTTCAACTTCTATTTTCTTATGAATCATTGGATATGATTTGAAATGTCAATTTCAAAATATATTGAATTGAAAACACAATCTAATTTTTTTCTAAATCGTTTTGTACAAGTAAAGGATGACAATGGGAAATGGGCAATGAAAAATTCGAGCCACAGACAACATAGAGAAGTTATAATGCAGAGATTTCATTTTTATCAGAAACAACAAAAAGATTGAAAGGAAAAGCAGATCCTACAAATGAATAGTTCTAGACTTACTGCTATGAAAACTCTAATATCCTTGAGAGTGAAATCCTGGCTTCTGTTGTCAAGCAGAACATCCAGAAAATCCCTATTCAAGAAGCCCCATGGCGGACTTCCCCTGATCATGCACCTTCCCCATCGCCATGATCGGCTGCCCTGCAAAGACTTGGTCTTGAGTTTTCAGAACCTCCTTCGCCATTGCAGAAGAAGACACCACCACTGTAGCTTTCATGCCAAGGCGCAGTGTCATCAGAGGACCGTATTGCTGGGAAAGGGAGAAGAGACTTTCGTTGGGCGTTTCTCCCATCTGAAACAGGTTTCCCACAATAGGCCAGGCAGGAGGTCCAGGAAGAAGAAAAATGGTTGCATATTTCTTCTTTCTCCATAGCCATAAGTAGACAAGGATGGTACTAGTTAAGAGCATAGAAAACAGAGTGAGCAGCTGGGTGTCCATTGATGATGATGAGGATCTGTATATGACCAGGGAAGGAGATTTTTGAATGTTTTTTGAGGGCTAGCTCTCACATAATGATGAGAATTCATGAAGTCTCCGCCTGAGTAATTTAATCCCCTGGAGAAATTATTTTTAGTTTGTCCTGTTTCACTTGATAGAGAGGGAAACGATACCGTGACGAATAGAAGACAAAACTCCCTCTTATTTAATCCTTGGACTTGATTTACAAGACTCTTCTTTGGAATGCAAGTTAAATTCTGATGAAAATATTACCCATTGTTTATGGGTCATATGATTTGCTGTCATTCACTCTTGAATACACTAGTTCTATTTTGTTGTACCCCTTGATAAAAAAAAAATAATGTCTTTTTTTTTTTTATCAATTTAGTGTATTAGGAACATCATAATCATTGTATAATAACTTATCAATCAGATCCATAATGTCATTATATAATGTAGGGAAAGGCAATGAAGCATGAATATACTCACATGTGAGTATCATGAAGTGCTGTCATAATGTATGCTATCACAAGTAAGATGTCAAATTGATGGTAAAATATTATTGTAAAGATCTACAGTTTTCACATAAGGTTTGTAAGAATAATTAATATGAAAAAAACATCATTCATAAGATAAGATATAACATCAAGTATTATATGGCTCTATGAACATAGGATCATCATTCTATTTAGAAATAGAATAATAATTTTTAATTAGAAAATAATAGATACCTTCATTATATGATGTTTTATCTATATGAATGAAAGGTATAAGTATATTGCATCATAAAATATGCTTCATAAAATTTGTCATCTAAAGGAAATGTGATCAAAGGTAGAATGAAGTATATATCAAGCTCATTATTATTATCACTCATTAGAGAATACAATGTGGCGTGATAATCATAGAGTAATAGTAAGAGTATCTAGTAGGATATGGAAGGTGACGATAAAATTTCAGAATGAAAAAAATTAAGCATATGTGATGGTATAACTCTTCCATAGGCAATGTGATTCTCTTCTTATGATAAAATCTCATGAGTATATAGAAAGTAAAAGGATTGTATGCAACAAAAAGCATAAAAAATATCAATATTATTAATGAAGACATGAATATAAGTTGGGGATAAAGGACTAACAATCTAGGATTCTTGAGAATATGAAATAAAGATGTAGAACTCCTAAGAATAGCACAATCAAATTATATCAAAATAAGGTATAATCTATTATAAATCAAAACATTAGTTGTAAATGAGATCTAAAAGAGGTGTAAATTACAAATCTTAAAGAAAGTTCAAGGATGGATATAAGGGGGATAAAAATAATTTATTTAAATAATCACATTAAAGATTTAAAAAGATATATAAATGAGTTGCACAAGGGTATGAAAGCAATATTCAATTTGAAATTCAAACTTATAAAATTGTATATCTAGAAAACCCAACATGGATAAGAAACCCTAAGAAGTGTGATAGGTCATGTTAGAGAAAACATGTTCACCAAAATGTAAAGAAAATACCCTCCTTATGTGTGATCTAGGCTAATCTAATAAAATAAATAAACTTAAGTATAAATCAACCTTTATTAATTAATAATAATTAGGCTTAATAAATTATATTAATTGTAATACGTACTTTTAAAAAGTACATATGAAGGAGGATGATATTTATCTCTATGAAAAAAGAATGGTTCCCTTTGTTGAAAATTAAAGAATTAGACTAACATCCACTCAAGAAATGTGATCTCTCCTTTAAAAAGTGACTTGGAATCTACGATGGATTCTTGTTTTTTGTACGATCAAGTTTACATGTCTCAAGTCTAAAATCATAGATTCATCTTTAGAGTCTAGATTGAATCCTTGATAATGTAGAATTTTTCTCTATTACTTTCTGAAAAATCAATTCTTTCTTTTCTCTTGTGTTATATTTAAAGGTTAGAGGTATTTAGAAATACCTTGGTAGGGTTGTTATTTTATGAACAAGGGACTTGGTCTCCAAGCTAAGCCAATGGCTTATGTATACCAGAATTGAAAATAACACTCATTAGATGTGCATATGATCCAAGGGATGCTATGCAAATCTAGATTTATTTTAGAACATCAAATTAAAGTATTTTTTTTCTTCTTAAATATGAATGATAATACTTGGAATGATCAAAGATTATACGACATTAGGAGTGATGCTTAAATTAGATGCAATAAATTCCTTTCAATGTAAAGACATGATAACATATCCTATAATTTTGTGTTTAGTCAACTTTAAATGAAAATGGTGTGAATAATAGTTAACAATTTCGAAACTGAAAAGGTCAAGTCTCTATCCTAAAAGTCAATCCTACAACCACAAAAATAACCCTAGACATAAAAAATGAGCCAATTTGGCTTTGGAATTAGAAACATTGAAATATGTGTGTATATGGGTGTAATAAATGTAAGTATAAGAAAAATGTATAGAAATATGCATATCAAGGATGGAGTAGGACTGAATATGAAAAAAATATATAACATAGATAGATACATAGATAGACATATGACATTAAAGATAGAAAACTTTGCTTTAAATAAAATTAATCATTTGTCAATATATCTATATATTAAGACAATCTCCTTAGAATAAACTTAAAATTAAATTTAAAAAAAAATTTATAAATGTTATCATATTATTTATATAAAATATAAAAATAAATTTAATAAAAATGACCCACTTCAAAAATAATACAATTATCCAAATTAATCTAATTAAATTGACGAGCTATCAAAATCTGATAGATAAAATAATTGTACACTAAAGTTGTCCACTACATCCCCTGCACATGAGCATTCTGAATAAAACAATTAAAAATTCAATGAACTAAAAAGATCGGAAACGAATTCAACAAAACGTCAAGAACAAAAAAATACAATAAATTAAACATTAGAAAAAGAGAAATAGAATTTAATTGATTATTTTCAATACTTTTTGATACATAAAGGACACGTAATGTGATATGATCCATAAACACAAAGCACAAGATAATTACCGACTGAATTATTTATAAAAACTTGCAAAATAATGATTCCAATGAAAAAACAAATATTGTAAATCACGTCAGTGATTAAAAAAAAACTTTGAGAAACTCTAGAATCTTCTCAGACTAATAAGAGTGAGCAGTTTGTACGTATTCGTTTTACCCTGGCATTTGTATGCCCTCCTCGTCAAGTAAAAGACAACAAATGAATAAATTTATCTTGTGGTTTGATTGTTCAGGTTCATTGTTGATATTTTACGTTTTGATTTGTTTAGGTAGATTAATAGATGGGTTTATTGAAAGAAAATAATGATTTTTTTATATTCAATATCTGTTTTTAAATATACAGATAGAGTGTTCATATTTTTAATCTGCAGGAGAAATCTAATTGTATTTAAATTATGAGATAATTTTTTTATTTTCTACTTGATTTTATTTTATTTAAACAAATGAAAATTTAGCAAGGGAAAGGATTCAATAGTTGAGCGCGTTTCAATTCAAAGTTGTTGATTTAATACCTCATACTTGCTAATTTAATGTCCAACTTTTGTACAACAATGTACCAATAGTTGTATGATAAGTACCAATAACTAATGAAATATACTATTTGTTGTGAAAAGTAACCAATCAAGTAATGCTACATCAGCTGCACAATTATTGGGGTCCTTTTGTACACTTATTGGTCTCCCTTTTTTTGGGGCTAGACACCTCGACAAAAAAACATGCTGATGTGGCATCATATTTGATGATGTGGTATTGAAACCTTAGTTATAAGCAGGGGACTTGCCAAATAAACTGCGGAGTGATTTGAAATTTTCATGTAAGATTAAAATACACATTTATTTTTAAATTTGATAATAATTTAACAATTCACTCTGATTGTTTACCCAACTCAAGCCCCACCAAAATACAAATCACAGTAAAAAATACATCTACACAGACAAAAGTGATTGTAAAAGTTCTTAAACAAATATTCCACTCCCTTTATTCCTGATTTGAGCGATACACCATTGCTGAAGGTTTGCCCTAGATGGATAGCCTACCAGTATACTGGTTTTCTGTACTGATTAGTGGTGTCTTGGTCTTGTTTTCTGTTCTCCTATGGAGAAAGAAAACCAATATGCTTCCTCTTCCACCCGGACCACCTGCTTGGCCTGTTGTAGGAAACCTCTTTCTGCTGGGCCAAAAGCCCAACTATTCACTATTTGCCCTATCTCGCCAATACGGCCCCTTAATGACAATCTATCTTGGCATGAAGAGAGCCGTTGTGGTCTCAACTTCTGCCATGGCAAAGGAGGTGCTCAAAACCCATGACCATAACTTTGCTGGGCGGACCCTCATACAGGCAATGAAGGTACTTTCTTACCACAAGTCCTCACTAGTTTGGAGCCAGTACGGACCCTACTGGAGGAAACTCAGACGTGTTCTCACTACAGAGCTCTTGTCTCCCAAGAAACTCCAAGCTTCTCAACATGTTAGAAGAGATTCAGTCTTCGAAATGGTTCGCTTGATTTTCGAGGACAATTGTGCCAAGGGAAAGAGTGTGTCCATTGGGGATACAATGATCCGCACGGCTCTGAATCTGATGGGTAATATGATATTCAGTGCAAACGTATTCGATCCCAGCATTCCCAACGGTGTGGAGCTCAGCAACGGTCTTTCATCATGGGTGAAGCTTTGCCAAAAACCCCATTTGGCCGATTTGTTTCCATGCCTTGGGTTTCTGGATCTCCATGGCGTGGGGGGTAAGATAGGAGTCCAGTTAAAGCGTGCTCACTATTGCATAGATCTATCCATAAGCAATCGACTGGAAAGCAGAAGAACAGAATTGGGTAATGAAGGAGAAGCGCCAAAGGATTTTCTGGATTCCTTGCTGGAGCTGAGAGATCAGGGAGATCAGGACATATCTCTTACGCAAATCAGAGCAATAATTTTTGTAAGGTTTACAATTTTTTTTATTTTTTATTTCTTCTCATATTTCAAAGTTTATTTGGGCTCAATGTAAACAGCAGGGTTGTTTATTTAGGCGTCATTTCTGATGTGGGCAGGAGCAGTTAGTGGCCGGTAGTGACAATACGGGTGCCACACTAGAATGGGCAATGGCGGAACTCATTCACAACCCCCACACAATGAAAAAAGTCCAAGAAGAACTGGAGCAAGTTGTGGGTCGAGAGAGAAGAGTGGAAGAATCTGATTTAGACCATCTGCCTTATCTCCGTGCAGTGGTGAAAGAAGTGTTTAGATTGCACCCTGTTGCGCCTCTTCTGCTGCCTCACAGAGCGGACAGCTCTTGTGAAATAATGGGATTTGTGATCCCCAAAGACACGCAGATTTGGGTGAACGTATGGGCCATAGGAAGGGATCCTGCGGTGTGGAAGGAGCCCTCTAAGTTTATGCCAGAGAGATTTCTGGAGGGTGAGAAAAGTAAGATGGACTTTAAAGGCCAGGATTTTGATCTCATACCACTTGGAGCGGGAAGAAGAATGTGTGTGGGGCTTCCTTTGGCTGATAAAATGGTTCATTTGATTTTGGCATCACTGATCCATTCCTTCGACTGGAGTCTTCCTGATGGAATACGTGTGGAGGAAATGGACATGGACGACGTATTTAGTATCGTGTTGAAGAAGCGTCAAGGATTGCAAGCAATCCCTACACCACGCCTGCCACATAGCCTATATTAGCCCTCCGCTAAAACTTATCCAGATTGTCAATGGAGGACCTTTGTAAGGTAATTTGTGTAACTCTGGCTCTTAAGGATTGCTTCACTATTGACAAGTCATTGTATGTTCTATTTGTTACTGCTTTGATTTCTGTTGGTAAAATAGGGAAGCGAACTGACAATTTTAAGCCTAGCAAGCACCATAAATATATATTTTCACGTTTTTCATATTTTCATTTTAATTTTTATGTTGGATCCTTCAATTTTTTATAGATCTGAATTCGCAAAGAGAGGACCACAAGGTCTTTTTCACCATCTTATTATTTGGAGCATAGATATAAATAGTTCCATTTCTTAGATGTTCCATCTTAGTAGCAAAATGATCAAGCTCAAACAAAATCATTGTACCTTTAATCAACCTAGCGTTCCAAAAAGTAGCAATGTCCCCAGAAGCACTATCAACATCACAACAATGAACCCCACTATCTTTAAAAACAACAAGCTTAATCTTAAGAAGTTTATCAATTTGCATCTTTGTCTCTTGCACAAGAAAAATGTCAAGTCTATGATCTCGAATCATATTAGATAGGAGATCAGGTTGTTCATCCCCTGTATATTCCATGATATAATCTTCATTTGGAAGAATGTGACAAACCAACAAGACCCATCTTCTAAAGAGTCCTCTAAGTCCTTTCTGCAACATCAAACTTACTTTGTCTATTTTTGTTCATACTACTATAAGGTCTACACACATTCTCTGTCTCAGAGCCGCAGTTAGCTTTCTGACGATTCCTAGTCTTAACCCCAACAGAGCTAGGAGGGGGAGAGGCTTTCCTCCTATTTCTCGAATTAACAACCGCAAACGGCTCCTCCTCGATAGCCTAGGGGGAAACCTCATCCCCCACCTTCTCAGTCGTAGGACTCACCGAATCAGACCTTGGAGCAGAGTCATTGGGGATATCCACCTCCAAGACCACTGAACCGACATTCCCTTCCGAGCTAGCATCCGCTTCCAAAGAAACTCTAAAAATGGGGGATGAATCAACATCCTTTTCCTTAGGAATAACTTTAGGGTCCATGCCGGGAGCAGCCTTAGAAAAATCTTCTAGAGAACTCAAGGGCTCCTTCTTCTTCCATACTTTCTTAACAATTGCAGAAGCCTTAGACAAGCAATCCCTCGCCCAATGCCCAACCTTTTTGCAATGAAAACAAGCAAAGGGGACGGATTCAAACTCCACTAGTTGAACCCACACACCCAGTTTAGAGTTGAAGTTGGTTTCGAAAGGAAGATCTGTTGATTGTTTGATGTTCACACAAATCCTCACATAAACCATCCTTTTTAAGAGGAAATCATAGGGTCAACTAAAATTAGATCCCCCAAGCAGGCAGCCAGACCCCTGAAGACTTCTTCATCCCAAAATCCAAGAGGTAGTCTAGGCAATCTAACCCACACAAAAGCAACATCACAAGACCAATCTTTAAGGTTAAAACCAAGTTCCCATCTTCTCAAAGCAACAGAGGCATTCCCTAGCATCTAGGGCCTACCCAAAAGCATAGAATGAAGATCCTCTTCACAGGTAAAGACGAAAGAGAAAAACCCCTTCACCATCGCAATAACATCAACTTGACCTTTTCCTTTCCATTTACTAGCAACCCAAGCCCTAACTAACTCAATGTTTGGACGAGGACCAACAAACCTCCTCACTAGGGAGCATTCCATAACATAAATACCCTTATCCAGAATGCAATTTGGGATAGTGATGGAAAAAGAGCTTGAAATAGGGTCCGCCAAATGAGAAATAGGAGTCAAACTCTTACCTTTAAGGTGAAAGCTAAAAAGCTCTACCCATTTCTGATTTCGGATCAAAAAATCCTCTCTCAAGTGAAGAGCCTAACCCACTAGGGCCCTAAGGCACAAGCTTCTAGGGGTTGGGGGAACAAGGAATCTTTTCCACCCTCATCATCAACTCCATTTTGGTCCTTGAATCTGTCAGGCCCATCCCCAAACACTTGACCGTCCTCCTTAGAATCCTTCGGCCCATCACGTGCACCGACACTAGCCATTTTTGTAAATTCCCACCTTCGAAAAAATCAAAATTTATCCTCCTCCACCTAACGCCATTTCACACTTTCTACTATTCTAATTATTGTTGAGCATTTAGAAAATACCCAATTATGTCCTAGAGGGGATGGCATTTTTTGTATGTATTTGGGTTGAAGCATGACATGTTGAATGTGATCATATCCTTAGTTTCTTATCTTCATGCTTGGGATGATGGGTGATGAGAGGCTTGTATTTGATATTTCTATTACTTGATAAATGTTAAAGATGCTTGGTTGACCCTATAAGCATAAAGGAGTTAGTTGAAGCAACATCATTATGCCCAAGTGATGGCTAGTTCGTTATTTATTAGTATTTTGTTTTTGTCTTGGAAGGTGTATAAAAAGTTGGGGAATGTTGGGATTAGGTGGATCATACACCTTACAAACCCTAATATCTCAATTATTTATTTAGTATTTATATGTTCTCATGAAATGAGACATCCCACTTTATGCCTTAAGTATTATGCCACATGTAATTTATTTTTATTTTAGAATTTATGTGTTTGAATATATTTATAAATCAATTTATTATCCTAAATGATATGCAAGAGCATCCTTGATAAAGATAGGAGTGTAAGAGATATCATGAAATATAGCATGATTAAGAGGGAGGTTACAAAGTGGACTAAGAATCTTGACCCACTTATGAGGTATGTTATGACATTACATGAAGCATATTTCTAAAGGTGATAGATGAAAAATAATGGAGTGTGAGTCATATGGATTTTTTTCATGGTATTTTTAGAGTTTGTTTATGCCCATGGTAATTCCTTACGACGGTATTTTGGGTCTCATGAGCCTAAATGAGCTTGAGATTGAGATGTATTAGAGGGATTTTTTACAAGGTTGTGTTGTCATATTTCTAGCAAAGGAGGAGGATGTTGATGTCCATGGAGGCAACATCTTGTTATTATGTTGTAACATAATTATTATTATTAAATAATAAATTGGTTCAATGCTTTGTGGGCTAGAATTTTTTTCAAATAGTTTTCCTAGGGTATATATGTTCTATTCTCTTTCTTTTGGTTGATTTCCCTTTATCTCTCTCATTATTTTTTTATGTTGTTTATATACAAAAATACTATTAAAAATTATATATTTGATTTATGTGAGATCGATAATCTCCTCAAAGGGTTAATGTGGAAATACCTATATGCTTAATAATTATGTGAAGATATGATTTATTTGCTAAGGGGTTTTGTAAGTACTTTTCATTATGTAAAAGGATGTGTGTGTCTTTTACTACACCTACCCATAATTTAAAAGTTGAACGATATATGTCTCTTAATTCCCGTAGGTATATCTAGGCCAAAAGATATTAGACAATTCGGAAAGTTATTATAGAGCCTAAGATTTTTAAATTTTCCTAATGTTTTCTTTATTCAAGCACATGCCAATTGGGACTCATTTGACTCGTCATGGAATTTCTAATAACCCACGACGTCCTTTATCTAAGGTGTTTGAAAACGGTCAATCTATATGTTCTAGTATTTCGCTCATGCCTAGGATTATTAGTAGTAGACACATTATTATTTTTTACCATTATGGCCTAAATCATTCTCTATATAATGTCATTCTAGGGGATGGAGCCAAATTCCCTATTGAGTTTAACTAGGCATGACATGCTTCTAGATTGGGGATTCTTATTTAGATTTAGAAAGATAAAAGTTCTTCTCTTTTTCCTAATTCTACTATGGATACAAATTTTTCTTCATTCCAAATCACTATATATTTCTAATCTACTCATTTAGATCTAAGTTCAAGCCACCAAGGTTGAATTTGGTCTTCATCATCTCCAAACTTTGCCAGATCATTAAAGGAATGCTCCATGCATTATGGTTAAGATTCAACCTTCACCATCTTGTATTAGATAACCCCATCAAGGCAAGAAATATAACCACTTAAATTTTTCACATTATTGTTATGAAATTCACTAAAGAGTCATCACTGTGCCTCAAACTTTTCCTATAAGACAAAATTATGGTTGCAACCCCCCTTGTCATCAATGTTTTGGTTGACTAGGATGGTGATTTCAACCTCCTCACTACTCCTCCACATCCTCTTAAAAATGTGACATGGTTGGGCTCATCCTAACTATGGTGAATTCCATCAACTTTAGCTTGTTATCTCTTCATTCAAATCTACATAGAACTAATTGTTAGAGGTTCCCAAGGAAGAAGAAACAATGGCTAATGGTGGATGGAAACCTATTAATGGTGAGATAGACTTGCCCAGTGGATGGGATAATCTTGTTGATTAGGACCCTCCTCCCATTATGATGTTGCCCTTATGACTTAAATATGTTTTTAGTTTCTATATTATTCTAACATTTCAATTAGTATTTCCTTATAAGATTCTATTCTTTCATTATATGACTTTGCCACATCTTTTTTTATTCCACTTGACTAATTTGACTTTAAAATAGAATCTTGTACCACTCACATTTTCAAATATTTAATTGCATACTTTGATACTTTTATTTACATACAATCTTTTTATTGAAAAAATAAAATAGTCAATGGACCCTCAGTCTACTAATGAAGTTGAATGGCTCCAAATGGGCCTAGCGGGGATCAAGTCTTGATGAGTGCAAGGTTCCAACATCATAAAGGATGAGACTAAGATCTTACCCCAGGTGAATTTGACGTAATGGATACCCCTCAGTCCTAGGCTCTTAGTTGAAGAGGTTTCAGCCTATAGGTCTATGCCCTTGTATCGGGTGGCAAAAACTACTTTGTGAAGGCCCTCATTAGACTGGTGTCACAGGCTTCATGCCCTTACTCGGCTATCGTTCTCGTAGGTCTCGACCCCCATCAATAATAATAATAAATACAGTAAAACAATAGAAAATAAAAGTACAACAAAATAGAAACTATTATATTCAAGAATTATTAGCATGATGGATAGGAAAATCATATAACCCAAAACAACAAATTGTCTTATGCAACCAGAAGAGTGCACCTGATTAGATAAAAAAATTCCTCTTATTAAACAATTTAAAAATCAGCACACAATTATATTGTAATTGTTAATTTATTAAATAAATGAAAAGAAAAGCCCAGCCAGATGTATTCTGCTGGCTGCATAGAGTAAACAATGGGTAATGGTTTCACCGGAATTCTCGATGGGGCGATAAAACTTGCGAAACATACAGCACTCCAAAGAAGAATCTTGTAAATCAACCCCAATCCAATGAGAGAGACAAGAAATAAGAGGGAGTTTGTCTTTTATCTGCCGAGGTAGTATCTCCCAAATGAGGCAGGACAAACTAAAAATGATTTCTTTAAGGATTAGATTACTCAGGCAAAGACTTCTTGAATCCTCGTCCTGGATGTTGACCACGAGCCCTTAAAAAACATTCAAAACCCTCCTCACTGGCCCTATACAGATCCTCATCATCATCAATGGACACCCAGCTGCTCACTCTGTTTTCTGTGCTCTTTACTACCAGCCTCCTTGTCTACTTATGGCTATGGAGAAAGAAGAAAGATACAATCATTTCTCTTCCTCCCGGACCTCCTGCTTGGCCTATTGTGGGAAACCTGTTTCAGATGGGAAAAAACACCAACGAAATCATGTTCTCCCTCTCCCAGCAATACGGTCCTATGATGACACTGCGCCTTGGCATGAAAATTATGATCGCGGCTATTCTAGCTCCAAAACAGACCATTCGTACAGTGTGTTAGTGACAGGTTAGTCAATCGTAACCGTTAATTTCAAAATCGACGGTGTAAAACGTGCGACTAACATGTTAGTCAATCCGTACTGTCTTTTTGAAATCAGAATAGACGCATCCGAAAACTATAATGGTTGTGTCCTCTTCTGCAATGGCGAAGGAGGTTCTGAAAACTCACGACCAAGTCTTTGCAGGGTGGCCAATCATGGCGTTCGCCAGGGCACACGATCAGGACAAGTCCATCATGTCGCTTATGGAATATGGTACTCGCTGGCGCAGGCTTAGGCGCATCGCCACCACAGAGCTCTTCAGTTCCAAACTTCCAAGAGACTTCAATCTCTGCAACACCTCAGGAGAGACGAGGTATTTCGAAGCATCGAACTTATTTTTGACGACAGGGGAAAGAGCGTGAATATTGGGCATATGGTGTTTTATACCTCCATGAATCTGCTGGGCAATATGATCTTTAGTGAGAGGGTCTTTGATCCACGCAATCCGGCTTCTGTGGAGTTCAAGGATACGATATGGACACTGTTGAAGCTCGGTGGTGCATCCAATTTGGCCAACTTTTTCCCCTTTCTTGCATTCCTCGATCCTCAGCGTATTTTGAGTCGAACTGTTACTCTGTTGCAGAAGATGTATGACTTTTTTTATGTCTTCATTAAGGATCGTCTCGCCTCACGAAGGAAGTCAGGCCTGGAACAGAGTGATTGTGGAAAGGATTTTCTGGACGTTCTGCTTGACAACAGAAGCGAGGATTTCACTCTCAAGGATATTAGACTTTTCATAACAGTAAGTCTAGAAAAGATATACAAGTATTCAGTTGTAGGATCTGCTTATCCTTCTTTCTTAGCTTATGTTGTTTCTGATAAAAATGAAATCTTCACAGTCCGTGATATGATTGAGATGTTTCTGAAAAAACTTGTAATTTTTGGTTTGCATATACTTTTCGATCATATTTCCTAATCTGAGAAAGAAGAGAAAGATAGTAGTTGATGTTTTATTCGTAAATAGTAGAGGGGGTTTGCATGCCTCCTTTACAGTCTTTATTTTTCTTCCTCTGCAGCCCTAGATTGCATGCTTAATAGCAATCTTTAATGGCAGCCTCTGGCTCTTGTTTCCATTATTAACTGCTGCCTCCTCCTAATTCATTGTCTATGATGCAGAAAACAGTTCTGTATATTGTCTTTGGCTTGAATTTTTCATTGCCTATTTCCCATGGTTTTGTAGATTATCCTTCACTTGTTGAAAACGCCCTTCTACCATTATTTCCTCTTATTTGTGAAAAGTTCTGCACATGTATTCAAAGATTGGTTATATGGAATCACATTCAGTGATTCATGAGGAGAATAGAAGTTAAAGTCCCATTTAATTTTTTTTTGAGTTAATAACAACCATATTCTTTGGCTTCCATCCTTAATTGAGTGGTAGAGAGCTTAAAAAGTCAGAAGATTCTGATTTTGTTTGTGTTTAAACTTTGATAGAAACAAAGCATATGATGATTAACAACATGCATATTTGAATTAATAGCAGAGTCTGTTAAGATTTTCTCTAGATTAGAGGTAGTATGATTGAGCTTGCATAATCAAAACTTTATTTCCATCATGTATTTCTCACCCTTGGCTCTGAGTTCTCACCCTTGGCTCTGAGTGGCTTAATTTACAATAATCTTTTTTCTTGCCTAGTTTATCTAGGCCTCTTGATCTTATTTGGCTTCTATCCTTTCCCTGTAACGTTTGGCCTTGGCTTGGGTTCTTACAACCTCCTTTTTAGCTTATGAACTTTTATTTATATCTACGCTCTGGTTTGTATATTTGACAAAAGATATTACATACTTTTTAATTTACATGATTTTTAAGTTAAATTTATATATCATTAATAATGGTTCACACAAATTCATCTATCATAAGAACGAATAGTCCACTTACTATTCATTGCATTGGATAATGTTCACAAGAGAAACATTCAGACTTTGTGCAAGATTCTAATACTTCATCTTCAAGTATCTAAATTTTCTGAAAGATCTTGATGTTTCAATCCTATGAGCATCATTCCAAAAGATTCTAATGCTTTAATCGTATAAACTATTCTCATGAAAGATAAGTTTGTGTGGACCACTATTCATGAAATACGAATCGATAAATTTGATTCAAATATTATACAATTAAACTTTGATAACATTATCATAAAGATGTCTCTTGGAGAATTTAGTTTTATCTTTAGATATAAAAAATTTATTATGCTGCCTAATTACAAAGCAAGATTCTAGGTTGTTACATAGATTTTTAATCTGCTTCTAATTTTAAAACCCAAGCACCGACCAGAAGATTCAAATTCTATGATCTTCATAGAATTAAACCTTATTGTGTTTATAATCTGCTTCTAATTTTAAAACCCAAGCACTGACCAGAAGATTCAAATTCTATGATCTTCATAGAATTAAACCTTATTGAGTTTATACCGCAGGAACTGTTTATGGCCGGTAGTGACACCATAGCTACCACAATAGAATGGGCAATGGCAGAACTCCTTCACAGTCCCCAAACAATGAAGCGAGTCCAGGCAGAATTAAAAGAGATCATTGGTCTCAACCGACATGTCGAAGAATCTGACATAGACCAACTTCCTTATTTTCATGCAGTAGTGAAAGAAGTGTTGAGAATGCATCCAGCAGCGCCTCTCCTGATCTGCCACAGAGCTGAAAGCAGGTGTAAAGTTGCAGGATTTGTGATACCCAAACACACGCAGGTGATCATGAACGTGTGGAGAATTGGAAGAGACCCTGCAGTATGGAAAGAGCCCTCCATATTTAGTCCAGAAAGACTTTTGGAGGGTGAGAACAGTAAAATGGATTAGAGGACAGAATTTTGAGCTGATTCCGTTTGGAGCAGGCAGAAGAATATGTGTGGGGCTTCCATTAGCAAGTCAAATGGTTCACTTGGTTTTGGCTTCTCTACTTCATTCATTCGAGTGGGCACTTCCTCATGGAATGTCTGTAGAGCAGCTGGACATGACCGATGAGTTTGGATTGACATTGAAGAACGCCGTACACTTGGAAGCAATCTTCACATTGCGCTTACCACATGAAATATATTAATTAGGGAAAAGGGTCCACTAGTTGAGCGCGTTTCAATTCTTGTGATAGAAGTTGTTGATTTAATATTCCATACTTGCTGATTTAATGTCCAACTTTTGTACAACATTGTACCAATAGTTGTATGATAAGTACCAACAACTGAATGAAATATACCATTTGTTGTGAAAAGTAACCAATCATGTGATGCCACATCAGCTGCACAAGTATTGGGACCCTTTTGCACACCTATTGGTCTCACTTTTTTTTTGGGCTGTTTTGGACACCTTGGCAAAAAGCATGCTGATGTGGCATCATATTTGATGCTGTGGCCCTGAAACCTTAGTTATAAGCAGGGGACTTGCTAAGTAAGCTGCTGTAAAAAATTCGGAGTGATTTGAAATTTACACGTAGGATTTTGAGAAGCGTGAAGTTAGGATGGACAACTACTGGGTCCTCTCCCCTAGATTGAATATTCTTGCTCTTATCAAATTCAGTTTATCTTCATTAGGATGAGGTGCATAATCACTCATATTTCGGAATCATAGTTGTAGTTAGATAATTGTGTATGTTGACGAAAGTAATATGTATGATTATTGGTCTTTTTTCTTATGTTTTTTAATTTTTATTTTATTTTTAAATTTTATTTATAATTTTAGATTAGACATTTGAGAGTTTGCATCTTTCGATCATAACAATGTTGTAAGATTATATTTTATGTCATTAATGAGCCACAAATCAACATTAATAATTATGTATTTTCTTTATTTGGTATTTTTGTATATGTTTGAATTTGTGGCTCTTTTTGTATCATTATATGTGCTTGATTATAGGAATTGGGATTTTACTTCTATTTAGGAGTGAAGCAAGCAATAATTAGTTCCTTCCAATGCAACATTGTTTTGGTATAAATGAAAATCTAGGGTGATTTTTAGTTAATTTGTATATTTTTTATTTTTAAATACTAGTAATATAAAAAGAAATTTAGCTTTGCTATTAGATTGTATTTTTGTTTTAGGGATTTTAACAATTCTTAATGTAAGAGAAGGCATAATAAATGTTGTTTGTATTTTTGTTAGGCAATAAGAATTAAACTAAATTCCAACATTTTGTGAGTTATTTGATCATTCTATCCATTAATATGGAGAGAAATGAGCTAGATCCCTTTTTGTAGTTTGTTAGGGTGAAGTCATATGTGAGTTGTGTTTGGTTTTAGAATATGCTAGTAGTATGGTGGCACATTACATTGCTAGTTGTAGGAGGTTTGGGGACCAAAAATAAACCTTGAATACTGACAACATAATAAAATAATTATTTGTCTATCTTTCTAATTAGACCTGTTAAAACATAAAGGAAAAACCTTTTTTCTCTAAAATTCAATTTTAAGCAAACTATAATGTTTATTAATACTAGATTTTATACCCCTCATCTATGTTAAATCTTGCAAATATACACCTCTTAAGCTAGTTTGTCAAGATGAGAATAGTTTTGAGAATGCTTAGCTTCACTTTAAATGGATTGTCATTTCAAGAAAATTGTGAACACAACATTGCCATTGTCACTTGATTGTTCTAAGACAAAGGTAGAAATGTAGTTGCATACCTTGCTATCATTTTCTATGATGATGATGATGATATTTATTAACGTCAACCAGTCTTAGGAGAAGTACCAAGTCCCCATAACTAAGCGAACTCTATAGAGTCTAGTTGATTCTTGAGTCAAGAGAGGGAAAAACATTAAAAATTGTGGTTAGTATGATCTATTTTTTCTAATTTTTTTTAAATCTAGATTTTGAGAATGTTTTGATTCAATTTTGAGCCTTACATTCCTAAATCAAGTAAAGAATATATTTGGGTAATTTTTCATTCGTAAATGGTAAAGAGCATTCTTCTTTTGCCAAGCCACTTAATGTTAATAAATTTGTAGAAGTTGATCTTAAAAGGTGAAATGGTTAAGTGTGTCTTGTCTTGTTAAACTTGTAATCTTGTATAACAATATTTGTTTTCTCTAATAGATAGTTTGTATGGATACCACATTTATCTCTATTAATAGTTTACTTGTATTAAGGTTTGTAATTATTGTTGTAGGTTTGTCATTATATTTTTGCCAATTCTTTTAGAAACAACACTATTAGATTACTACTTATGGTAATTGGTGTGATTTTTTAATCTCATGTTTCTTGAACTAAATTGTCATGCCCCTTTTTTTAACAATATATTTTATAATAATGATTTCTTGTCTCAAGGTCCTTCTCCTTCTCTCAATCATTTTTTTTATGTCTATGCTCTATATCTTATTTTCCTCAATGTTATTCTAGGTTTCTAAAATCTTTATGTTTAGGAAATATATTCATTCTAAGTATCTTTATGTTTAGGAAATATATTCATTCTAAGTATCTTTATATCAGTAAGCCATCAAGGTTCATCATCCCTCAAGTCCTCTTCTCATCAAACCTCTAGATTTTCCCATCCTAATATCCTTTTCCTCGTAGTTTTGATTTATTCTATACTTCTATTTGGGTTTTAGAATTTCCTATTTAGGCATACCTCACAATAATTCCCCTCCTTCATTCCCTCCTCCTATCAAGCTATCAAACTTGTCTTTCCCGACTTACCCTTCTATTATTTTAAAGATGATTTAACTTCCCCATCCTAACATACCTCCCAATTGTTCATCACTTGCATTCCTTATTCTATCGAGACTTTAGAGTTTCCCCTAATTTCATACCTCTGCACCAAACTTATAGAGTTAAATTTTATATCACTAGAATGCCTCACTTTTGAATCCCAATCCTTGACTTTTTGTACAATTCATGGAGTACCCTCAAACTTCCAAACTGATATTCCCACTTCTTCACCCTATTCATCCCACCTAATTCATGTCATGTCAAAATGCCTTAATATTTTTTTATGTATGCATCTCTAATAAGGGTTTTTATTTTATTTTTTTAAGATAAGTGCTACCAATAATGGGGATAGCTCCCTATATTGCTTGCGACTATGGAAAATTACATATATTTTTAGACAAGAGAAACCCACTTGTCTATGCATACCCAGCCCCATTTTAAACAAATATACCCAAAATTACATAAAGATCCAAAAAAAATTATCGTTCCACACTTATCCAAGTATACCCCAATACTATTCCGACACTACCCTAAAATTACACTTGCCCCCCAATGGCTTGATATATCACAACAATGAATTCACCAATGTTGATTGCATTGCGGGTGGAGTTCTTCGGAAGCCACTAATCGTCAGACTCGGTTACCCTTCGAAAGGGTTCCATATTTCCATTGAATACTGTGCACCTAAATATCTCCCACGCATTCTCCCCGAATGATTTCAATCTCTCCCGCTCTTCCTTCCATACTTCCTTGCGGGCCATCTCACGAATGGTGTCACTATCTACAGATTCCTCATCCTTTGCATACTCCTCACAATCTTCCCCTTCCTCATTGCCATCTACATCACCATCGCTATCATCCTCCAAGTTCGAGGGTAAGTAGTTATCAAACTAGAAGTATATCTTCAGAATGCTCACTTTGACTTCTTCCTCCATACTCAGAATGGCATTAGCAACACTATCTGCGATAAATGGTTTTATGAACCCTGCTAACAGTTCAACCACATGCTCCTTCGAATCGATGATATCCACCAGTGGTAGGAGAACTGCTTCCAACACCAAAGCATCACACCAATGTCTGTCATAATTTAGAGTGATGCCCACGAGCTCCCGCACAGAGTCATACACATAATCTTCAGTGCAAAACAGATTTCTCAACTGCATATTCAATGTGTTTTCATAGTTCACACAACTAACCCTTTCAAAGTGTGCCATTGCCAAAAAAATTCTCTGCAAAGCTCCCAAAACGGCACTCGCACTTTCCTGTTTTACCTTTGCCCTACGAATTTGCTATATAAAGTTGTGATTTGTGATGTCAATCAATTGCGCTCTGTCCATATCCTGTTAGGATCTCTCATTCTGCAAGAGTGCCATTATCGATGTAGTGGCAATTTCTAAGCATCATGATGAGCTACTCGGGGGCCATGTGATCTAGCCGCCAAGGAGACAATTTCCTACTTGCGACCTCAGATTCGTACTTCGCTAGTGTTTATCAAGGTGCCACCACAATGTCCCAGCAGCCGATAGGGTCCAAACAATCATAGATATGCTACTCGATCCCCTATCGAGGATATCTTTGGTAGTCTTTCAAAAATTGTCCTTTGATATTCTCCGCTGCAGATGTCTGGGAAAAGTAAACAGGAACATCATAGTCCCCCACATTGAGGTTTGCAAGATAATCAGCCACCTGATTCCCCTCTCTGTAGACATGCCCAATCTCCTAGCTCCCAATTTTCTTCAGATGCTCTTTTATCATAGGGACCCATTTATTAAGCTGCCAGCTATGAAAACTTGATCGACTGATCCCGGTTATTATTATTTGTGAGTCGCCCTCAATTATAATTCTAGACATTCCTTGCCAGACACAGAGACGTAATCCTGCCTCTAATGCATGAATCTCTGCTTCATTGTTTGTGGCAACTCCAATGCCACCAAACAACCCATGAAGAATATTGCCCTGTTCATCCCATATTATGGCTCCAATACCTGATACCCCCGGATTCCCCTTACTGGCAACGTCAAAGTTCAATTTTGTCCAACTCCTCAGAGGGGTTGCCCATCTGATGGTATTTCTATCATGGCACTTTGCTGGGATCGCATTTATATGTGGCTCTTTGAGGACCCATTTCTTCTCCATCTGTGCATCCCAATTAGTGTATATCTTAGCCCTTCCTATTGTTTTTTTCCCATTCATTACTTCTATTGCAGTTTTGATCTTTTCCACCAACATTCCCTGTGACAATGATGTCTCCTTGAAAATCCTCATGTTCCTTTCTTTCCAAATATGCCATACAATTAAGGAAGGTCCAATTAACCATATATCACACCATTTTGTCTTCTGATTGGCTGGCCATGATAGAATGAATTCAAAGAGTCTTTCATTTTTAACAGCCACCCAATTAATACTGTCAAGAAACCAATTCCAACAAAATTATGCAACCGGACGCCAAAAAAGTAGATGATTTGCTGACTCTTCCTCCGCACGGCACAGAACACAACGATTAGGGCTTGAGATACTTATATTTTTTAGTCTGTCCCCAGTTAGAATTTTTTTATGCAATGTGATCCACAGGAAAGCCTCGACTTTTGGTAGCACTTTACGGCTCCAACATAGTTTATGTGGCCAACTGTTGATGGATCCTCTTTGTCTCTAGACTTCATATCCGAGTTTGACGTTGTACCTTCCGAATTTTGCTGCACACCACATTATGATATCTTCATCCCTAGTCTCCGGTATTCTCCTATCTTTAATTGCTTTCCAAAGTTGTTCGCATATTGAAAGACTCCCAATGTCGATTTTCCTCCATATTCTTATGCCATTTTGATTAGCTTGTCTTTCCATGTAATCGCACACATGTCGTTCTATACAATTCTCCACCATGTCCACTCATCCCTTGTCTTCAAATGCATCTGCTAATGCAGGATACCCATCCCATGAGTCTCTCCAAAACAGCACGGTGCTGCCATTACCAATTTGCCATGAAATATCATCTGTGATAATGTGTCTACTATCCCATAGAAAATTCCAGGTTGTCGACCCTCTCTTCGAATTAGCCATTGTGAGGATTCTATTGGTGTTGTCTGTATCCAGATACTTCTTTTGGAATAGTCTGCACCACAATTTCTGAGGTTCCTTACACATTTTCCAAGCTAGCTTCGCACCAAGAGCACAATTTTGCACTTCCATTTTTCTAAGACCAGCACCCCCCTCTTCCTTAACGAGGCATAAAGTGTCCCAGTTGATCAGTGGAATTTTCTTGTTGTATTTGGCTCCAACCCACACAAATTTCTTTAGTAAGTTGTTCAGCCTTTTGCCAGCCGCAAATGACATTTTGAAACATGACATGCTATATATAGGTATTGCAGATAGAACTGACTTGATCATGGTAATTCGACCAACTTGAGTTAGTCATCTATTTTTCCAATTCTCTGATTTGGCTTGACAAGACTTGGTAACATCTTCCCAACTTCGTGTTTGCCTGCACCCTTTGTTTATCCGCACCCCTAGGTACTTGATTGGAAGCTCCACAATGCTTATGTCCAGGAGTTGTGCAATTTTGCCCTGCGTTTGTTTGTTGGTATTGAAAAAGAATAGCTGGGATTTCCCTTTGTTCATAACTTGTCCTGAGGCCAAAGTGTATTCCTCCAATGTGTTTCTAATGCCCGTAGCTTCCCGTATGGTAGCCTCATCGAATATGATAGTAATATCAGCAAACTGTGAGTGTGTGATTGCCTCAAACTGATCATGGACTTTGATTCCTTTCCAAATGCCTTCGTGGTGCCTCCTTTTGATTAATCTCCCCAACACCTCAACCATAAACACAAACAATGAAGGAGACAATGGATCTCCTTGTCGTAGGCCATTCGTGGCTTCAAAGAACCTACTTACATTCCCATTGATTAGTAATGAAAATTTAATAGTACTAATGCAGAATTTTATGCATTCAATCCATTTATCAGGAAACCCAAATTTGATAAGAACTTGGCACAAGATGCTCCAGATTACTTTATCATAAGCTTTAGCTACATCAAGTTTAACGATCATACCTCTTTGTCTTCCTTTATGAAGTGAATGATTGACTTCCGACACCAATGTTATGTTATCCACGATTTCTCTATCTGGAGTAAACCCATTCTAGTTTTCTGAGACTAACTTAGGGAGCACTTTCTTCAATCTTTCAGCCATAGCCTTAGAGATTATCTTTTAGATAGTATTGCACAAAGATATTGGCCTATAGTCAGACATGGAGTCGCAATCTACTTTTTTGGGAATGAGGCAAATAATAGTATGATTCATTTCTTTAACAAACTTGTGTTTTTTCTGAAATTCTTCCACCACAACCCATATATCTTTTCCCATAAATTCCCAACCTTTTTGAAAAAGTTCCACCGTGCAACCATCCGGTCCAGGTGCTTTGTGTGGGTGAAGTGCGAAAGTAGCCAATTTGATTTCCTCCAAAGAATAAGGAGCCACGAGCATGTCGCTGTCAGAGCTGGAAATCAAGGGGTCAATGACTTCTTCTATGATTGTTGTGTGCCCGTGTTTCCTTCCTCGGAGCTGCCCAACATGTCTTCAAAGTATTCAAGGGCAATTCGTTCCATCTCTGTATCCAGTGTTTTTAGTATCCCATTCGTATCCTTGATTGAGGAAATTCTATTATTAATCCTTCTTGCTTTTGACGATGCATGGAAGAATTTTGTATTGAGATCCCCCTCAAAAATCCATAGCTCCCTAAATTTATCCTTCCAATAAAGTTCTTCCCTCTTTAGAATTTTCATATATTGCATTTTTAAATCCTTTTCCATTTCATACTCCTTATTTGTCATGTCAAATTGCATTACATTTTTGCCAATTTCTTCCAATTTTTCCTCAATTCTACCTTTCTCCGCAAAGATGTTTTTAAATGTGTTCTTATTCCATTCCTTTATCCAATTTTTTAGGTGCCGCATTCTCTTGATAAATTTAAAATTAGGGGAGCCAGAGTATATGTTACCTTCCAGCCACCAAATCTTCAGGTTGTCCAGGATTGCTTCATCTCTCCACCACATGCTTTGGAACTTAAAGTAATTCTTTTGGCTATGCATCTCTTGTGCAATGGATAGGGATAGAGGTAGATGATTTGATCCAACTTGAGGCACAATCTCAGTTTCTAAAGAGTAGTCTCCATTAATCCACCACTCCCCAACCAAGAACCGATCCAACCTTTCTGATATATCGGCAAAATTCAGTCTTTTGTTTGTCCAAGTGAATTTACCATTCTTTGGATGGATATCCACCAATTTACAATTCGCTATAAAATCCCGAAAATCTTCCATCACTTTGGTGGGCTTCCGGAGGCCACCCATCTTTTCATCAATCTCTAAAATGGCGCTGAAGTCCCCAGTAACAATGACCTTATCACCATTCATTTGGCTTGTTTGATTATAGACCTTATTCCAGACTCTTAACTTTTCCTCCGTTTTACAGGGGCCGTATATATTAAACAATGGAAATGATATTTTGGACTGCTTGCAGGTAATAATGCACGTCATCTAGTGATCACAAGAAGCAATGGGGTGTACCTCCACTTTGGCAGTATTCCACAAGATTCCCAAGCCCCCAGCCAAACCCTTGGCATCCTAAAATAAACCTTCCCACTTATAGCCGTATTTGATGAATTCGCACGCCTTATCCCTGTTCAGTTTAGTCTCCTGAAGTATATAAACGTCTGAGTCTAACTTGGCCATGTTTCTCTTGACCAAGCATTTTTTGTCAGGGGCCGAGAGGCCCCTGACATTCCATGAGGTCAACCTCATCTTCCCCCAAGGGGGGCCTTGCCCCACTTGTCCGAATTCAGGAATTTCTTCATGCTAACAATGCCCTTTTCTTTTGCCCTCTGCTCCCTAACTGTTTTGTGACTCTTCCTTCCTCTTGTGGCTTTTTCTCTTCCGAGTATGATATTCGCAGATTGGCTGATGTGCCTTGGTTCCACGATGTTCAGGTCGTCATCATCACTCCCCCGTTCAGCAGTGTTTGATTCTGAGATTTGCAAATCTTCCTCCACCACCGGTTCCTCAATAGGATACACCACGGTGTCATTGTTCGGGATTTGTTCATCACCTAATGAAGTGTTTTCAGTGGGAGTATTCGAACAAACATTTTGTTTCTCCTTGCAATTACTGATTTTAGGACCTTCCAGAAAAAAGATTTCCTATACTTGTGTTTTCTCTTTAGCCCTCCAAACTTTCTCTGTCTTTTTCCTGGGGCACTTAAAAGCTTTTCTTACAAACATTCTGCAATTGGCAGTGTTGTGGAATTTGTTTCCACACCGAAAACAAACCTCTATTTCCTTTTCAATCTCAATTTGTTGCTTCCAATTCCCGTCTGCGTTGAGGAGCATAACTGAAGAAGGAATTGTTCTTAAGGCTACAACTTTGAGTCTGGCATATGTGTAAAGGTCTCCTTCCACAATTTCTTCATCAATTTCTAACAGCGTGTCAAGGGATCTTCCAATCATCTCTAGGCAGACCTCACTCCAATATTCAATCGGTAAGTTATATAAGCAAATTCACACTGGTTTGTCATAAGTTGCCATTGCAGTAGGGTCAAAATTCAGGGTCCACGGTTGAATGTACAGGGGATGTTCTTTTCGGAACCAATTTTTGAGTGTAATGGTGTGGTCTCTGTCTTCTTCGCAGGTAAAAACCGCCACAAAGAAACCCTTAGGAAGAAATTTAACCCTAATGTTACTCCCCCAATTTTCCAATACCCATACATGAATGTCTTTTCTTGGCAGTTTGGGCCCTAAATATTTTGCAATGATGGCATGATGGCTGAAAATATCTTTCTCATTCTCAATACAGTCAGAAAGATCAATTTTCATAACGCCATCTGCAGAGCCCCTTCCTGCTTCTGTGTGACGGTTCGTCTCCTGGTCGATGTTGCCATCGCTTTCCTCCGACCCAGTCCATTTGATGCCATAGTCATCCCAATCTACCTCCAGGGTACGCCATTTGACATGTCTTATTGGGCTCGTAGCCTTCGCAACATTGCTATGCTTGTCGAAAGCGTCCTCCTGTAAACTGCTCTGCTTGTCACAAACTTCCTCCTCCATTTTAGCTACGTACACTATATTGTGGGCTTCTATTCTTAACCTCTTATCTCTAATAAGGGTTTTACATCTGTCAAAATATTATCTATTTGGTGGACATGGCTCTGCTTGTATTTCTTGTCATGGGAGCGTGTTTTTTTTCTTTGGCCACCATTAATAAACTACCTAGATTTTGAGGCCAAGAATCATCGCACTATTAACCCTTTATGTCCTAATAGGAATCGATGTCTGTTGGCATAAGACTAATTGGTATCAGAGCTTTGTACCTTGGAAGAAGCCTAACAACTTGAGGAAGATCTGGAAGATTGAATCGATGGACTCTAGTTTGCAGAGACAACTTAGTGTGGCACTTGAAGATCTTGATGCAGCAATGAAGGAAAAGAGTAGTCTGAAAAGAAATTTGTATGTTACTTAAGACTTCATTGAAACCCTAAAAGATCAACTAAACACCTCTTGGAAAAAGAGAAAGGAGCTGATGGACAAGCTAAAGGAGAAAGAAGAGCAAAGTATTGAAAATCAAGACAAGACTAATGAATGTGAGAAGATGGTCAAGGAGAATCCATTTTTGAAAAATGAGATGCAATCTATTGTCATGAAGCTGACTAAGGAGATTGAAGACCAGAAGAAGAATGAAGAAAGCTTGACTCAATCCTTGAAAGAGAGATCTGATGAATGTTGCAGATTGACATGTGAGAATGACCAATTGAAACTTGAATTGGTGCAAACAAAGAATGATGGACAAGAACTTGAAAGATAGATCATAATTCTGAGAGATGAGTTGACTACTGCTAATGAATACAAAGATAAGTTCAAAGATAGTTCAGCCTAGTTGGATAAGATGTTGGATAGTCAGAGACATGGAAAAGACATGTGAGGACTTGGATTTGAGAAAGGAGAATCCTCCAGTTCTGGTCAAAGCAATCATTAGCAGAAGAACAAGAAACCTTTGGTAAGACAACCTAATGCCTATAAATTCAATGGTAAATGTTTTACTTGCAATAGATTCGGTCATATGGAAAATCAATGCAGAAGTAGGATGAATAATGTGAACAATGGTGATCATACCTTTACCGGTCAATGTTTCAAATGCAACAATTTTGGACATTGTAGACATATAAATCTGACCACTTTCCTAAGTGAATATTTAATATTTATTTTAACCTCATTCCTCTATTTAATTAAATTCTATTTAATTGATATTTTTATATACATCTATTTGATTAAATGAATTACTCAATTTATTTAATTAAGTTCACCTAAGCCTTTTTCTAACCTTTGATTAAATAAATCAATTTATTTAATTAATTCCCCTTTCTCCCTTTTTTAATTAAATCTACATTTAATTAAATTAATCCTTGCAAATAAATAAATTTAATTTATTTATTTAAATCTCCCACTTGTATTTATGCAAGTTGTGTCTATTTGATTGAAATAAAGTAATTTTATTTTAATTAAAATACTTTTCCCTCCACTTGCATTTTCCTACATCTCCCACTTGCCTCCCTAAAACTATTCTAGATTCTTCTAATTACTTCCAATTTAGCCTAATCCATCTCCTAAATATTGTCACATCCCTAAGCAAAGGGAATTCACTTCTCAAACCCTCAAAGTCTTTGAAAACCATTAAAGGCTTTATGTCCTCAACAAGTTAATCCTCAAAGTCCTCATAACCATTAATGGTTAACTCAACCTTCTTACATGATTAGAGACTTTCTTTCTAACTCGACCCTCATCTAACCCAAGGGTCTCATCAAGCATTCATGGCTTTAACCTTGGTTATCCCTTTAACCCTTGCACAAGAGTTTACCCTTTGGGTAAAAGCTTTATCCAATGGATAACCATAACCCTTACCTCCTAAGGTAGCCTTCATGTCTTCTCAAGCATTTAATGCTTCTTTCATCTCCTCTCAAGCAGTCTCTTGTTGACAATTGTCACCATTTCATTGGTGAGAATTGTGAACATGGATTGATAACTTTCAATCTTGGCCCTTGTTAAGATTATCCAATATTGACCATCCATTGCCCTATTTTCCCTATAAATAGAGCTCTCATTCTCTCATTTTGAGGGATCAAAGTTTCATGCTTCTAATCTATAGTCATTTTACTAAGCATTTAGCCTCTCTTTGATAAAAATCATCTTAAATAGAATTTTAGAAGTAATTTTAAATATCATAGCATATCCATGTTATACTAGCATATCATGCTAGGATAAGTTCACTAATACTTTATCTTATCATCATCTTTTATGCTAGTTTAAAACATCATAGATTCAATATCATACATGACTAGGAATGCATTCATGCTAAATTAATCAAACATCACTCATTCTTGGAGTTGTCATTCCTAAGTCACTTTGCTCAGTGATCTGAGAGCAAAGGCATTAACTTGAGGGATCCTATGAGATAAAGAACAATGGAACACCCCTTGGGAAGTTGAGTTATTCAATATAGCTCCCATAACTTGCACCAAGAGTCCCATTAGTGTGTGGACAATTTGGAATTAAACTTTTACGTTTATGTACCCCACATTTCTCGCACACATTTATGGCGCCCATCGTGGGGCATAACCCCATTAATCTTATCGTTTTTGATGCAGGAGCAATATTGCAAGCATGTGGAAAAGCTGGTTTAGCGCATGGGGACCTTTCTTTAGCGCGTAGAAACCTTTAGTTAGCGTTTTTGGTATACTGTTTAGCACATTAGACCTCTTCTCTAGCGCATTTAGACTTTTTGTTAGCGCCTAATATTCTGGCTTTATTCTGTATCATCATAGCATATTTGGTAAACAGAGTAGCGCATTTGGTAACCAGTTTAGCGCATAGAAGTCAATTTGTAGCGCATCTGCACTTTTTTGTAGCGCATCTATGCAATAGTTTAACGCATAGCTCTGACAGAGGAAAAAGCAAAACTGTAACCGAAGAAGGAAAATTTTAGGCTTGTGAAACCCACCCTCAAGATTTGATTGTTTTTGCTAACTGATTTTGTGCAGGAGCAACAGGAGTTAGTTTAAGTTTTTCTTTACTCTCTTTCAAAGTTAGTAAAAAGAACTCACCTTCCTTTTTTGCAAAAGCTTAAAATGAACCTCATGATTTCTTTGGGATGCTTAAAACGAACTTCATACTTTCTCTTGGTGTTTAAAACAAAACCTCATCTTTTCCTTATTGCATGGGTAAAAAGAACAACAAACCAAAAAATTTCATTCTTGCAAGTTAGGAAAACACTTTGTTTGGGCTTAAAAAGAACATCAAATTTACTTTTCAGTTAGCAAAGGTAAAAATAACTTCACCTTCCTTTGGTGCCTAAAAGGATTCATTTAGATTGATTGCAAAAGTAAAAGAACCTCATCTTTATTTTGTGCCAAGCAAAGGAGTTGTTCACAATTTTCCTTTTGTTAACCAAACATCACGATTTCTTTTGTTGACCAAGATTTCATTTTCTTAAATAGAAAATCATTTCTATGAAATGTTAAAAAGAACACCATGCTTTTTGGAGCAACATCTCCAAGTAGAAGTTAGCAAATCATTGCTTTGAAAGGTTAAAAAAAACATGTGTGCCTTGTCTCAAAAGTGGAAGGTATATGCTCTCCCCTTAACTGGGTGACCAAAAACTCAAACCACTATTTCATGATTTCTTCATTTTGAGCATTTAAATCCTTTAGTAGGCCTGTCCTCCCGATTTTCTCTTAGATCACCATTTAAATGGTTGGTGAGAGGGGAACGACTTTCATGGGAAATGAATTTATCGCCAAGTGTTCCAACCCACTATAATCAAATGTGGAGGCTAACGAAAGTCCCCTTCAATGGTTTTGCTCAGCGATTAGCCTTCCTCCGGTATTAAAGATACATAAAGCCTTTGTTCTAAAGGTTGGAAAGCCTCTCGAGGGAGTTTATCACTAAAGACCGAACAAAAGCCTGATTAAGAATCTTAGCACGAGAAACTTTGAGCTGAGTCAGTATCCAAACATCTTCAATATCATAGTGCAAGGGTGGGGAAGAATCCGCCCCCAAGATCACTCACCATATATCTCCCAAGATAACTACTCAATTGTGAAGCAATTCACTTTGAGTTGTGATCTGGCAAAAGACAAAAAAATGGGCGCCCCCTAGGGGCTGAAAAGGTTGTTTGAGCTAATAGAGTATTGAGACTAGTGGGCTATGATATTGTTGATGACCCTTGAATAAAGAGTCTATTTGATTTGTATTACTTGTTATCTAATCCAGTGAAAACATAGGGGATTTGAACACATCCTCACAGAACATAGACTATTTGTCTAGCACAAGCAAAATTTGTTCTCTTTTGTGTGTCGTATTTGCAATTTATTTTTCAAAAAATTATCCATAAAAAACACAAGTGTTAAAAATCTCAAAATGGCAGAAAACAAAGAAATCAGGGCAGCTTAGCGCATAGGAGCAACTTCCTAGTGCGTATCAACCATTATGTAGCGCATCTGCACCAAAACTTAGCGCTCTCAGCCTTCACTTAAGCACACAACCAGTTTTAGACTCAGTAAACTTTCAGTGGCAATTTGTGATACCAACTTAGTGCATTTTAACATCATCTTAGTGCGCAAGAGGCATATCTTAGCGCTTTTAGCCCAAACATTAGTGCTTTTTAGGGACATATTAGTGCATAACCTTTCCAGTCAAAACAGTTTCAAACAAATATCAGTCAGCATGTAGAAGAGGTAGTTTAGCGCATAGAGAACTTTATGTGGTGCATCTAGACCATTAGTTAGCGCATCCAGTCTCTTCTTTAGCGCATATTCAAATTCAAGAAAAACAAAGAGCAAAATAGGCATTTTGGGAAAATTTTATCACTAGTTGTGAGTACCCTTTTTGGTCCTCTGTCAAAATCAGCAGTTAAAATGCAAACCAAATTATCAAAGAAAACAATTCCAAAATCAAACAAGCATCCTTAGAACAAATTTTTCGAATCTTAAAGTAGCTCAAAATAAGACTTCATCCAACCAAAATCAGACAATGCCATCACATTGATCAAAGTTCCACCATCTAACGGATTCTATCACAAACAACATACCAAGTTTAATCCTTAAGTTGTCAAATCAAGTTTTCATATCAGGAGACTTTATCCATATCATTTGACACACTTTGTCATGGAGGTGAATCTAACTAAACCTCTACTTGATAAAGTAAGCTTGAGTTTTCAAACAAAGTATCACAATCCAACATCAAAGGAAACCATTGATCATTCATGTATGACCACTCCTCATATTTTGAGAAGAACAAGTCTTCATCACAAAACTAAGTTGAAGAAGAGACAACCTAGTTCTAAGACACTTACAAAAAGGAATAAGTTTCTCTATATCAATCACCAACTTTTTAAATCACATGCATTCCTGTGTCACATGTGATTGTATATTCAAGGCAAATCAAATGAGTTTGACAAAGAACCTTTAAGAAGCAGAGCTTATATTCAAAAAGTGGCATTCAACCAATGCTTAAATCATGGAGGAAGAATCAGCCCCGCTTTATTCCCACAAATCTGTATCGCTTATAATGAAGCTCGACCTGAACCACCAACCCCTGAGAGAGAGGAAGAAGAAGAAACTCCTTTGTAACCAAAATTTTTTATTGAAAAACATATTCTATCCACTTAAACCACCAAACATCACTAGGAACTCTGATAGAAATTTATTAAATGCCCATTGTCACTCACTCTTAGAGAAACAAATAAAGTGAATCACAACCAGAGTCAAGTCTGGGTTTTAGATTATCCAACCCTTTTGATGAGTATGCTAATCTGGGAGATACAAAGATCACTGAGGAACTTCTCCAAGAGTGTCAAGAAAACCCCTCATTCCAAAGGCTCATGGAAAGACTTATTGAAGCAGACAAGGAAAAATATATACTCATGCTATCTAGCAAAGGAGTTAGACTACCTGAAGATTTCGATACCGAAAACTTAAGGAATGTAGATGATTGAATTTTTAGAACAAGGTCTAGAAATTACGCCTATCAAGAGCAACAAAGAGAAGAAGAAACACATGACCCGGAAATCATACATGAACAAAATAACACCCCTGAACACAACCATGCCTGAACTCGGGATAATCTTATTGAAAGGGAGGAAGCTCTCCCTCGACATACAAATGCACCCATGGTCACTCTTACACAACAAATCCAAATGTTGCAAAGGCAAATGCAGGACATGCAACAAGGGACCGCAGTGTGATACTCCTTGGTCGAGATCTATCCTTATCCCTTTGACAAGAGATTAAACATGATACCTTTTCCCCCGAATTAAGATATACCAAAATATGACAAATACGATGGTAAAAGTGATCCCCGCGATCATGTTCAGGAATTTTGTACCATAAGCCTAGAGTTTTCTCATGATTACACTTATTTAATGAGGCTATTCCCAAGAAGTTTGGGAGGGCAAACAATAGAGTGGTTGTCTAAACTTACACCTACCATAAGATCATTTGATGAGTTGGTAAACAAATTTACCCATCAAATCATTTGATGAGTTGGTAAACAAATTTATCATACAATACTCCTATAATATTCAACACGCAATCACCATGGTGGATGTATGTAACACCAAACAAAAGAACAATGAAACATTCATGGTGTTTCTTCGGTGTTGGAGATGCATGGTTTCAAGATATCCTCGAGACGTGCCTAAAAAGGAAAAGATGGAGATCTTTATCGACAATCTAAATAGTGAGATGAGTTATCAAATCAAGCTCCAATGCATACCATATTTTTCCAAGTTGATAGAAAATGGAATCCATGTAGAGGAAGCCTGCATCAAGAAAGGAACATTGAAGTTCTTTAAGGAAGGAACCAACTCATCCAACACTCACCCCTTTAACAATCAAAACAACAATAACACTTTAGACAAATCCAGATTTTGGACAAGAAACAAAAACATTGTTAATGATGGAGGAGTTGATGCTAATGATATAAAGTCCAAACAACCACTATTAGCTTTATCAAGTAATCCACAATCTAACAAAAATCAAAAGGGTGTTAATCAAAGCACTAACACTTACCCTCAAAATACCAATCACAAACCTTCGATTTCAAACACCAACAATAATACCCAAGGCAACACCAATAACCAAGGCAACAACACCAACCGAGGGAATAATACAAACCAACGAGGTAACACCAACACTTTCCCGAATAGACACACCTATACACCATCGGGGAAAACCTTAGAATCAGTGTTTCGAGAACTTCTGGCGATCAAAATTATCACATTACCAACCATAAACAACTTTGAACCCCAAGTCAAACCACCTTGGTGGAATGACTCACATTTTTATGATTTTCATCAAAACAAAGGACATCACACAAATGATTGCATTAGGCATAAGAACATAGTTTAGGACATGATCGATAGAGGTGATTTAACAATTGAAGGTCTCAAAACAAATGGTGACCATGATGCTTTTAAAAATCCTCTTCCAAATTACAATAAGGGAGGAGCTTCATCATCAAACGATACTGGAGGAGCTCGTATAAATCACCTGTACAATAACACCATCAATCACATATCGACAGATGACAACCAAATAAATGTCATAAAAATCAAGGACAAACAGGACCATGCTTCCATCAATGTGACAACCAAAGCTCAAAAATGCGTCTTGAAAGGGCATACATCAACATCCACCACTATCCCCAAGACTCAATATAATTTGGTTGATCAACTGCGGAGAACTCCCGCTCAAATATCTATACTCAAGTTACTTAGACTCTTGCCAAAACATAAGGACATGTTAGAACAAGCACTGGTTGAAACAAATGTTCTTCAAGATCTGGATATTGATAAATTTCAAGCCATGGTGGCTCATATGACAGGGCCTCATAACCTCACATTTTCTGAACACGATAATGTCTCCTTGAGTCATCCGCATAACACTCTACTTCATATCGAAGTCTTAGTCTATAAACATCGAGTTAAAAAAGTGTTAATAGATGGAGGAGTTGGTCTCAATATTTGTACTTTAAAGCTTATTTGTGCATTAGGCTTCTCTGAACAGTCTATTGATCCAAACAAAAAGATCACCATCAAGGCCTATGATGATGAAGAAAGGTCATCCAAAGGAACAGTGATACTACCTATTCAGGTAGGACCAATACAAAGGGACACTATGTGCCAAGTCTTAGACATATACTTAACATACGATATTCTATTGGGTTATCCTTGGATACATGAAATGCAAGCAGTGCCTTCAACATACCATCAGTGTGTCAAATTCTCGTATAATGGATAGGAAATTTCCATATCTGTCGATAATAATCCTTTTCAACATTGCAATGCTATGGGGGCATCTCAAGTCAACCTAGTTCCACATAACAGGGAAGCTTCAACTTCCTCAACATTAGATCATCATCAAGAAAAACTCAAGTCTTTATCCA
Source organism: Cryptomeria japonica (assembly GCF_030272615.1). Lineage (NCBI taxonomy): Eukaryota > Viridiplantae > Streptophyta > Pinopsida > Cupressales > Cupressaceae > Cryptomeria > Cryptomeria japonica. The sequence continues at coordinate 550,074,523 of NC_081410.1, read as the reverse complement.
TGGACTTCAAACAAAAGATAAAAATCAAAGATCAAGGTATGGGAGAATACTCTTTCGAACCCATGAGTCTATCAAAATTGCCAACATCACCAAAGTCTCATGGACAACCTTCTACATTGACATATCAAGCAACACAGCCCATCACCAAGTTTGATGGCAAATTTATCCAATTGAGCACACTAGCAAATGAATCAGAAGAGAAAGACATCCTTAGTTGGCTATACAAGGATGAGGAAGAGGTCAGAGTTGCCACTCTGGAGGTGGCCATACCAACACAATAATATGGAAAAGGATTCCTGATCATGCAACGGATGGGATACAACTGCAAAGGACCTATAGGCAAGCGTCAAGAAGGCATTACAGAACTGCTAGACCCTCCTTCACAATTTTCACGAGACAAAATAGGACTATGATATGGACACAACATACCACCTAGGCACAAACAAAATAAGTATCATAAACCTCAGTGGAACGCAAAGAAGAAATACAATGAGAACTCATGGCAAGAGGCACTACACCAAGCAACAGAAACAACAAGGAAAGAGTGAGAACACCAGGAAAAAGAGAAATGACAAGAGGAACTAACCATTCAAAGGGAAGAAGCATCTTATGAGAAAGTGCATCATGTACAAGAACCTATTCAAAACAAGGCAGAGTCACCACCCAAAGAAATCACTACTCTCCAAGGAGAAACAGTGTATGAACAAATGCAAAGGGTACAAGCTGACTCTGATTCTAAATCAGAAAAAACTACAAGACTGGTATCAATTATCAGAGATCTTTTCTCACCTTACAACACACCTATTAGCAACAGTGAGAGACTCTGGGACAATACTTCTAAAATTGATTCTAATGACTAAAAATGGGGTAGTTATTCAAATATTACCGAGGATGTCGATGAAGGTACTATCCATTCACACACACCCCTTTCTCAGGAGGGACAAGGCGCGGAGTCTTGATTACTTGAATTCGGACCACGACATATCTATGAGGCTAAGGAGAATGAGCAGCAGCACTACAAACAAGTCTACACCGAAGATGATACCATCGAAGACCTTGACAATATCATTAACCTAACCAGCATCCCAAACAACTATAATGATTCCTCTATCATGACACTTACCACAGTCGATCTCGACCCACCAAATGACTCTTTACTTCTTGTATTTCCTGATTTCATAGACTGGGAAGAACTTGAACACCTTGATATACCCATTTTCCCAGATGATGAATCCATTGTCCAATATCTATGTACAGTCAACCTGGAAACATGCTCTACCAGTGAACAAAATAACGATCTGCAATCAGAGGAGTGCCAAGTCTCTCAATCGCAAAAATGAAAGAAACAAAGGATCTAATGCTGAAAACCAGTTAATGGTAGCACTAGATCACAAAAAATTCAAAAAAAGGACGCATCTGAGGGTGAAAACCTTTTTAAGGCACCTAAGGATGGGAGACTTGACACTCTTCCAAAACATTATCAAGAAAGATCACCCATATTGATTGAGCCAACTCAATCAATAAACATTGGTACAGAAGCAACAGCTAAAAACATACACCTAGCAGAATCACTGACAAAAGAGGAACAACCAGAGTTTATCAGATTCTTCAAAGAAAAGAAAATCAATTTTTCTTGGTCCTATGCTAATATGCCCATAATAGAGCCAAACTTGATCATGCATCATTTATATATCGCTCTAGGAGCTAATCCAGTCAAACAAAAATTAAAAAAGATGAATCCACATGTGGCATTAATGGTGAAAGTTGAACTAAAGAAGTTATTAGATGTCGGATTCATTCGATCTATAGACTATGCTGAATGGATTTCAAACATTGTAACAGTTTCAAAATCGAACTGAAGCATCAAAATATGCACAAATTTTAGAGATGTTAACAAAACCTGTCCAAAGGATGACTTTCCTTTGCCCATCATCGACATAATTGTGGACCTAACAGCGGGTCATGTAATTCTATTATTAATGGATGGTTTCTCTGGATAAAATCAAATCAAGATAGCTCTAGAGGATCAAGATAAAACTGTGTTCACCTGTCCTTGGGGAACGTATTGTTGGAACATCATGCCTTTTGGCTTAAAGAATGTTGGGGCAACTTATCAAAGAGCGATGATGACAATCTTTCATGATATGATGCATACCTTCATGGAGGACTATGTGGATGATTTACTGGCTAGGTCATTCACCCGGGCAGAACATCTGGGCATATTAGATAAAATGTTTCAAAGATTGGAGCAATTCCAAGTCAGACTAAATCCTAAGAAGTGTGTCTTCAAGGTCACGTCAGGTAAACGATTAGGCTACATTGTGTGTACAAAAGGCATTGAAGTAGATCCAGCGAAGGTACATGTCGTTAGGGAGATGCCACCTCCTAGGAACATTAGTCAACTCATATCTCTACAAGGATGGTTGCAGTCTATCAGGCGATTCATAGCCCAACTAGTAGATAAAACTCTACCATTCAATCATTTGCTACATAAAAACATACCTTTTAGATGGGAAGCCAAGTGTGCAGAATCATTCTATCAACTCAAGCAATATCTAATGAATCCACCAGTTCTGGTACCACCAATAGCAAGGAAGCTGCTCATTCTCTACATATTAACAACAGAAGTATCATTGGGGGCACTGCTAGCACAAGAAGATCAGGAAGGCAAGGAACGGGCTATGTATTACATCAGCAGAACATTAAACAAATATGAGCTAAATTATAGATTCATTGAGAAGGCTTGTTTAGCTTTGGTATTCGCCTCTCAAAAATTCTGCCACTACATGCTAGCTCACACAATCAAGCTAGTAGCAAAAAATGATGCTCTCAAGTATTTACTCAACAAAGCAACTCTTACAGGTCGACTAGCTAAATGGGTCATGATTCTCAGTGAGTTTGATATCTAGTACACAGAACAACAGGCTATTAAAGGACAGGTAATTGCACATCAACTAGCTAAAGCACCATTACTAGATAAACAACCAATACAGGTGGAAATTCCAAACATGGATGTCCTTACTGTCACACCCAAGCAATGGACCCTGTACTTTGACGGTTCCTATACCCAACATGGATCAGGTGCCAACATTTTGTCCGTCACTCTAGAAGGGCACACAATTCCAAGATCTTATAGACTGATGTTTCCATGCACCAATAACATTGCTGAGTATGAAGCCCTGGTGACAGGAATCAAAATGGTAGTGGAATGGAGAATCACAGACTTAAGAGTCTATGGAGATTCTGAATTAGTCATCAATCAAATCAATGATGAATATCAGACAAAGGATGATAAACTAATGCCCTATAAGAGAATGGTGAATGACTTCAAACAATACTTTGTACATATCACCTTCTAGCAAATACCAAGGTTGGACAACAGAGTGGTTGATGCAATGGCCACTGTGGCTTCACTGCTATAAATTCCAGAGCAATAGAGTCATTATGAGTTCCTGGTAGAGCAATTATTTTCCCCAGCCTATGACAATTCTACATACCATGTCATCTATGCCTTAACTGGTTCAGACTCCCCTCTATACAGGACAATCTACTAATATCTTAAGACCAATACCCTACCACTCGACCTATCTTGTAACAAAAAACGCAACTTTATCCTGCAAGCCGCCCGTTATACCTTAACTACTGACACACTTTACCGTCGATGTTTAGATGGTACTCTTCTTCGTTGCCTTGATCGTAATGAATGTGACTCTTCTTTACACGATCTTCATGAGGGTATTTGTGGCACGCATTCAAGTGGTCCTACTCTCGCTTAAAAACTTCTGAGAATGGGATATTACTGGCCGACAATGGAGAAAGACTCTTATCAATTTGCATAGAAATGTCTTAAGGGCCAAATTCAAGGCAATCTTATCCATGCACCAACACAGGAGCTGCAACCATTTACAACATCTTGGCCTTTTTGTCAGTGGGGGCTTGATTTAGTAGGGAAAATCCATCCTTCCTCTTCAAATGGACACAATTTCATTATCACTGCCACAAAGTATTTCACAAAATAGATTTAAGTAGTCCCAATGACCACAGTAACTGGAAAACAGATTGCCTCATTTATTCTCAATTATCTCATTTGCAGATATGGCATTCCAAGTTCCATTATCACAGACAATGGGCGTCCCTTCAAAAATCAGGATGTGCGAGAACTATGTGAGTGATTCAAAATCCAACATCGCTTCTCTACACCTTACTACCCACAGGGGAATGGTCAAGCAGAAGCATCAAATAAAACAATCTTGAAAATCCTCAAGAAAATAGTAAATGATGCGAGTAAGGATTGGCATGTACAACTCAATCTGACACTCTAGACATACAGGACTAGCATTCAGACACCTACAAGGGCTACACCATATTCATTGGTGTACGGATCAGAAGCAATTTTACCTCTTGAGGTAGAAATTCCCTCACTCAAAGTATCTTTGAAAGGCCTCATACCAGATGAGGAATATCAGGTAAACAGATTGCGTGAACTAGAGCTTCTGGATGAAAAATGACAACATACCTATGATCGTATCAAAGCATACCAACAGCGCATGTGCAGAAGCTACAACCATAGAGTCATCCCTTGGGTTTTTTAAGTCGGTGATCTTGTACTTAAAGAAAAACCCAGAAATCAACAGGATCGAGAAAAGAAGGGGAAGTTTGAACCTAACTGGTTAGGTCCCTATGTCATCATATTAGCCTATGGATCAGGTGCCTATCAGCTAACAAATTCAAAAGGAGACATGCTCGATGAACTTACCAACAACATCCATCTAAAGAAATTCTACACTTGAGTTGTCTAATGCACGAAAAAAGTGAAAAATACAAAAAAAATCAGAAAATCAGAAAAATACAAAAAAAACAAAAAAGTGCAATTAAAACAAGTGGTGAAAACCTAGAAATAGACGCTATTTGTGAGAAAACAACTCCTCTATCTATCAATGCTCATATATTTTACATCCATCCAAAGTCTGAACTAATGGCCATCGCCCAACACTATTCACATAGCATTATCCCAGACATACTTAGCGTAGTCATTGTCCTTGATTATCTGAAGATCAGATCATCATATCCCACCATGGCTTGGTAATCACTGTGTATATCCAAATAGATAGATATCTATAGCTAGGGGGATCATTCCTCACACTTCAAGCATTCCAAACAACGAGCAAACAAGGATCACAACACGCTAAGGAAACCCTGTCAACAACTGCTCATCAGGCTAGAAAACAAGACCATTATCCACCAACAACTTTAACACACACATGATGGATGATTTTATGAATTATAATTTATTTACATCTACCATGAAGTTTTGACTATTTTGTATCTTAAATTTTTGAATCATTGGATCTCCTGAGTTTCTCGAAGATGCATTGAGCTAGAGAAGGCAACAGGGGGAGTCTGATTATTTTTTGGTTTTCTATCTGTGAGGCGATCATTCGTATGGTGCAAATTTGTCTTGAGACATGATTGGAAACATATCATTCAAGACATTGTTCCACTTTGCGTATACAAATGGTTAACTCTTGTTTGTTCTACGCAAGCAACACTCAGGTCGTCTTGGTTCAATTATACCTCGACGCTTGTGTCGTCTTGCCATATCAAAATCCATGTAAGTGTTACTCAGGTCATTATGGTTCAATTATACCATTATGCTTGTATAAACTTCTAACATATCAAAAGCTCAATGATGACAAACAAAAATAGAGCACCACCAAGTGACTAAACAAGAATGACAACGACAAAATGAAGGTGATCATTTAGTTGCATATCATTTTCAAATCTTGCATTTAGTTGCATATCATTTTAAAACCTTGCATATCATCCTAAAAACACATTTCCTCTTGCATTAGTCTCACATCATTATCATTATCATTATCATACAGCTCATTTTCAAGATACATCTCATAAATCAAAGTAATCAATACAATACACCATCACATTCACATCATAATAAAAAATCAAGAGCATTATTATCTAAGCATTACATTATCGTCATCATAGAAACATCATATCAATGCATATCATAAATCATCATCCATAACACATCACATGTGGATCAAAGAAATCAATACTATATATATATATATATATATTTATATATATATATATATATATATCTCAAAAATGGTTGAAATGTACAAGGGATATCATGTCTGTCAAAATACAATAAAATGATCAAAATACAACAGAGACAAGTCTCTCAAGTATGACTATCTCCCGAGGCTGACGGTCTCATGGTAGATGGCCTTGCTACTGGATCTCCACCAGGTGGATCACGTCAGGGAGGCCCCATAACACCTCTGCTCTCTGTCCTCGTCTAACTACGAGCAGATTGACTGGCTGCATAGCTAGGAGCTTTGTGCTCTCTAGGGACTAATTCCTCATATAAATGCCTGTAGTACTCGGCCTCCATGGCCATATACCATATCTCCCTCATTGTATCCCACATCGGGGCACCACCTATCATTCTCTCCAATCTCTTAGCAAGATCCTTTGCCCAGCCCTGACGCTCTATCCGTATCCAATTCTGCCATAATCTATGTAATTTGGTGTTGTTGTGCTAGCACCTATGCCTGTAACTCCTGCACTGTGACCTGTAAGGCTTTAATCTATGAATCATGTCAATGGGTGGGTACCCTAATCTGAATGGGTACCTGTTTTGTGGTCCCACCCATACATGTACCTGTCTGAGGCACTGGTGGAGGTAGAACATCAGATCTCCTCCTCTGGGTGGGTCACCCAACATCCTCTATACCACCCACCACCACTAACACTGCACCTACCCTACCATCACCACCAACACCAAGGAGAATTCCTCCTCTTCTCCCTCCATCACCTCCTCTTCCTCTATCTCATCCTCCATCTCTCCCTCTATCTCTCCCACCTCCTCCTCCTCTATCAAATTATTCTCTAATTGGTGCTTGTACTTAATTGATATATCTGCTATATCGGTAAATGGTTTATGCATTCCGGTATTGATCTTTTGGATAAGATGCTGGATAGTTAGAGACATGGAAAAGACACACGAGGACTTGGATTTGAGAAAGGAGAATCCTCCAATTCTGGTCAAAGCAATCATCAGCAAAAGAACAAGAAACCTCTGGTAAGACAGCCTAATGCCTATAAATTCAATTGTAAATTTTTTACTTGCAATAGATCGGTCATATAGAAAATCAATGGAGAAGTAGGACATGTAAAGGAATGATGAATAATGTGAACAATGGTCATACCTTTACCGGTCAATGTTTCAAATGCAACAATTTTGGACATAAGTCAAATATGTGCAGAATGATGATGAATTTCTGAAATAAGAGATGTTTTGCATGTGGGATGTTCTGACATATATCTAACCAATGCATAATGAGACCAAATCAAATGAATTTCAAGCCTATGCAGAGGAATGTTGCCTGTCATGCATGTAACAAACTAGGTCATATTGAAAGACATTACAGAAGTAAGAATGCACCAGTGAACAAGAACAAATCTGATGAGAAAGGCAAAGCAAAGGTAGATGAAATTAGAGATCAGCATAAGAAAGTGTGGGTAAAGAAAGAATATCAGAATGTGCAGAATGGCTCCACACCTAAATCAGGTGATGGAACCTCTTCTGGTAATTAGGGTTTTTTGGCCTTAGGGGGATTTTTTCATGCAGATCAATAGAACCCCCTCTTCAGTGATCTGTAACCGGTTCTAGAACATTGCAGAAGATCTAGATCAAGAATGCAGATGATATCTAGAAGATTTGTAGCAGTTTGGCAATCTAATGAATGAAATGATGGAAAACAGTGTAACCAGAAGTCTTAAGGTTGAGCATTTGTTACAACTCAAAATTAGGTTAAAAGGGCATTTCAAAATATTATTCCTCACAATGTGATCAAGAGAAAAGAGAAGGGCAGAAAAGTGACAGAGATTTGATAGAAAAACTGAGCTTGAAGTGATCATTCAGCGATGCCCCTGGTTGAGAATCTATAGGTATTTATTCGTTCACGAACTACCTTTTAAACCCTAAATTCATCATGGCATCTGCATCCGATATTGCTACCCCGAGCTGGTAGTTGAGATTTCTAAGAGGGCAAGGCCCGTTTTCAAGAGACATCCTTTCAAATCGGTTGAAGATGATCTGGAAGGAGTGTTTTCCTCAGTCTCATACATCGTTCTTCACAATGATGATATAAGGGAATACATTCACTATGACATTGAAGAACTTGGAAATGCAAACATGTTTACATTCTATAACAAGCATATGACAGATAGTCTTGGAAACCTGAAGTTGGAATACAAGATTCTTCACAATAAGGGTTTCGTGCAGATCATCCATTTTCTGGTATTTGATGAAGCAGAATGGATGTGGTACATTCTCAGTAGGGTTCATGATGAATTCATATGGCTAGATAGACCACATAAGATTACAAAGTAGGTCATTCGAGCAATCACATGCTTGAGTGCAACGAGTGAAATTCCTAGCCTGAGGAAAGTGAAAAAAACCACTGTGGCAGTTGTTACTAGTTCTCAATATGACAACAGGTCGATGACAATCAATGACATTGATGAGCATGATGTGAGATTTTCCTCAATGGTGGTGGGTGTTGGCCATTTGGAGGAATTAATTATGTGTTGCATTGATGTTTTGTCATTGATGTCAACACTAGTTGTTTTGGATGCTTTACCGGTATCCTTCTGGTCCCAGTAGGTTGCTTGGTTTCTGATTGGATTAGATCATGATGATTCGATATGCTCCGGTATGTTTTGGTCTAGATATGCTACTCAGAATCATGTTCAGTCAATTGGTTTTGATGTGGTGATCGGATGCTATCCTGTATGTTGGTAAGCTTTGTTTGTTGATCTGGTGAGGGTTTCACCGGCAAAGCTTTGTTGAAGATCTTTAATGTTATGCATAAGTGTTGTTGGTGTGGCTTCTAGTATAGATTCAGGATGTTGATGGTGATCGTGTTTGAGACTTGGTTGATTGGGATCATTTCTTTAGCGTGTGTGGACCTAAATTGGGTCCTGGTTTATCTAGGATATGGACCATCTTAATGTAACGTGTTGATTGGAGCTCTCGATGTGTTTTCAGGATGT